>NC_041392.1:596336592-596367641 GCF_002162155.2 Triticum dicoccoides | reverse complement strand
CACCGTAGTCGTACTGGGTAGCGGCGGCGTCGATCTCGGTGTCTAGCGAGAGAAAAGGGGGAAGAAACAATAAATATAATGCAAACAAATGCATGACGATGCATGACATGACAAAGCGTGATGCTAGGTGTGCTCTAACGCGGTATGAGGTGATACCGGTGAAGGGGGGAAACATCCGGAAAAATATCCCCGGGGTTTCGCGTTTTCGGACAAATGAATTGGAGGGGGAAAGTTGCGTGTCCGCTATGCTAGGGATACGTGGCGGTCGAATGGGCTGCGTATCCGGATTCGTCTCGTCGTTCTGAGCAACTTTCATGTACAGAGTTTTTTCATCCGAGTTATGGTTTTATTTTATATTAATTTTCAAAGTTTTCATTAATTTTCTAGCCGTAGTGTATGTCAGTGGGGCCAGTGGTGTTGGGTTGACCCAGTCAAATATTGACAACTCAACATATGAACAGTGTAGGGCCACATGTCATTGACATAGACTTTTATTAAAATTTGTTTTTCTTTAAACTAACAGGGGGTTCCCCATGCCATTTATTATTGAACTAATCAACTAGTACTACTATAACTAGACTAACTAACTAAATTAGTCCCTAAACTAGTAGTACTAATTAAGCCGACCACACACACAGAACACACACCTAGCACACTCACGCACACCACGCTGCATACACACACACTTAGCCGCTCTTGGCCATGGCTGTTGGCCTGCAGCGGCAGCAGTAGAGGTAGTTCAGCAGCAGCGGCCGCTAAGAGCAGTAGCAAGCAGCGGCAAGCAGCAAGATGCAGTAGCAGCAAGCAGTAGGCAGCAGCGGACGCGGCAGCAGGCAGGCGTGAGCGAGCCCAGGCGCAGGGGTGGCCGCGGCCAGGAAGCACGCCGGCGGGCGCGACGGCGGGCCGCGGTGCAGCACTGCAGTAAGCAGACACCAGCGGTACAGCGAGTGCGGACAAGGGTGGCTACGGGCGCGCCGCGGCACGCCAAGGCAAGGCCAGGGGCGTGCAGCCACGCGTAGGCGGTCGCGTCCAGAGAACGTGGCCGATGCACGCATGGGCGCGGGGAAGCAAGGCAGAAGTGGTGGTGACCACGAGCTCCCACAGAGATCCGGGCACGCGGTGGCGAAGGCATACGGTATGGATTCGACGGGGGAAGAGGGGAATCGGCGCGAATCACCGAGAGGAAGGCCGGGGACATGCTTGCGACGGCCGAGGTGGCGCGGTGGTGTAGATCAACGGCGAGATGCCGCGGCCATGGCGGAGAAACCGGCTCGATCCCGAGCGCACGGTGCGTCTCCTGTCGAACGGATGCACGGTGATGACGGAGTCGGTGACAAGGAAGTCCCTGGACAACCTTCCGGTCGCCAGGGAGGCCGGTGGCCACGTGGACGGCGACGGCGCGTCGACGGTAGCTCGGAAGCGAACCAAACCGAGAAGGAGAGGACGAGCGAGAGGATGAGCGAGGGCTAGGGTTTGTCTACCGGGTCGGGGATCTTCTTATCCATCTCGTGTTGCTCCTGTAGCGCCTCGGTGGGGAGCATCGAACCGTGGTGGCCGCGGATGCGCGCCACGGCGAGCTCCTGCCTCCTCCTATGTACAGATACAGGAGAAGGCCTTTGGTGGGCTGGGCCTGAGTACTATTGCAATAGGCTTAATTGCACAGTAGGTATAGTATATTTTCCCTTTTACTTATTTTTTTTCTCTTACTGTTTTCTATTCATTTTAATCTGCCAAATGATTTTTGTTGACTATGAAACATTGCACATAATTCCTAGTCAACACTATAAGGTTGCACAAAAAGTTTGAGGCCAATTGGAACTGTTCAAGTTTATAGTTGAATTAAATTGCTCTTATTTAATCTAGTTGTTCCACTAAATTAATTCCATGGGGAAATTAGGAAACCAAATGAGGTTGGTTCCAACATGATCATTACTTAGTGAATATTTACCGCCCATTGAACATTTTTATTTGATAGTTTAAGAAATAATAATTTGACTTGTTATTTGAAATTTGAATTTGACTCGGTTTTGGACTAACGCGAGATTAACAATAGTGACCGCGGTGACATGGCATCATTAGTATGTGATTACTGTAGCCTACATATCCGGGCGTCACAACTTTACTTCCTGTTCTGAATGTAAATGCAGTGATGTTGTGTTTTGTCAAAAAAAGGAAAGGGAATGAATCTGAGTGTGCAGTAGTAATCTGGAAAAGAATACAATCACGGTATGTAAGGTAAACTTCCTTCGAACCTAATGAAATCTAACACACACACACACACACACACACACACGTCATAGATAGTGGTTGTTTACAGAATAGTAATCATTTAGGATGAACAGTACACCATTTAGTGAAGTATATATGCAGGATAATGTATATGTAGGAATGGTTAAGCTGAAGGATTTTGCGCCCAAACTGCATTAAATATGTTCAATAGCCCTACAACTAATCAGCTCACCATAAATAGCACCATGTTTGTTCAGACCATCATATAGTTAATTCCAGCATGATCATTTCATATTAAAACATAGGTTAATTCTTGATGATTTAGAAACAAATAGGCTAACTAAATTTTACATATAACCCTGGGCATTGTATCTTGTGTCTGCGGCATGTGCAGATACTTCTAAATCTTTAGTAGAGGGAAAAAAGCGCCATAGTCTATAGATACACTCATATATATACCCAATTATTCCCAAATAATAAATTAACATAATAAGGATATAAACCATATATATGGATTAGTAGGGTTTATTTTTGTGAGGGTATATGGATTAGTAGGTTAACATATATGCTTTCAAATAGGTTCGAAATGTCCTATGCAAAATATACCATGAACGATCTAAAGAAGTAGCAGTACACCACACGTAGCATTCATGGATAGGTGACATAATTAAAATCAACACTCAGGTACATCTACAAATGTACATTAAAAAGATCTAGAGTAGGGGATTTATTTATGCATTATATAAACTTGATCATGGATCACACTGGATTCAGAATTACCTGTAAAGGTAATGATTAAGCACAACAATGAACAAAAGGAAGAACTAATCGTTGGATGATAAACTGCTATCTATATCGTTGCTCAGGGCAACTGCCAGAAATTACTTTACCTAGTACTGCACTAGACTATGGGAGCCTCAACATTCATGATCCTGATGTCGCGGTTGCTCCAGAAGATGTAGCCTTTGGCACTGGATTATTCTCCTTCTCACCATTTGGCTGCAAGATATGGAACCACATTAGATAGATCGACTGAGGAGAAATTTCAAAGACCTTGATTGCAGCTCTGCAAGGGAGTTTTGCGGAAGTGGTCTATTGCAAATTTCTATCTAATATGTCTCGGCAATGATATATTATATCGATCTGCATGATCCAGCCTTTTGTTGAGAAAAAACAGTTATTAGATGAACATATATAGGTTGTAAAGAGGATAAATTAGTGTAGTATCACATGCATACACTATTGGCCTTCTTGCATTTGACACCTTTGAATGTCTCCGTGACACCACAACACAACAGGATGAAAGTCTCTGAAGTTGATGACCCAATGTTGATGTATATTTACTATTTAGTGTAGCAGGTCCATGTTGTATATAGACATGGTTTTTCACTTCGAATATGAACAATGGCTGGTAGGGGAGGTGAAGAACAAAGATGGGCACACATGTAAAATTTCCATCCATACTTTTCCTGTCGACAAACTGTTGTCTCTTCTTGTGGTCTCAATCAGCCTGTGAAAAAGATCAAATTATCGTAAGGACATCTTATATTACTTTCCATGTTTATAAAGTTGTATATAGATCGAACCTGCATAGTGCCATTGCTTCACATATGGGGGACGAAGCCGGTGTCCGACGCATACAGCAGGAGTTCCCCGAGCTAGCTGGCACTCATCTTAGGCTATGCACGTCGGTGATCGGGAGTGCTTATTAGGATCGGCATATCACATAAATGCATCAACCAATGGAACATGTATATACTAATATATCTGTAAGAAAAGCAACAGTTAGTTGTATCATAGAAAGGAATCAAAGCAAAAAGAAAAAAAATGCAAGCACCTCAGGCCAAGATGTGTTCTGCACACATATGTAGTGATGGACAATTCAATTTGTAGAGGACACATAAGATTGAGAACGGAGATACACTCAAGTAAATTGTATAGACCTTGACGTCTAGCAAGAGACACATCAAATTTGCATGAATCCTTATTACTCTTGGAGAAGAGGGTGGATGCGTGCCAAGCTAGATCGAGGAAGCGTGGGCTTAGCAATGATAAGCTAAACTGGTGCCAACAGTGCGTGGAGATGGAGATGGCAACAAGGAGTAGATCAGGAGGTTGGGGAGCCAGAAAGGAGGAGTTGAGAGGCGGCAGCTAGAAAGAGGAGATCGGAGGTGGCATGGAGGGGATCGACGTGGGCTTCCCTTTTTTCCAACAAAACAAACTCAGACCTAAGATTAACGTGGATCCTTGAAAACTGACTTTTAATACATGTAAGTTAGGTCAGGTTGGCTCTTTTTTCCATCACAATGGGAGAGAGATGCGTACATGAGAGATTGAGAGATTTGGATTGTGAGCGATATATATGCGTGTGAGATATTTTTCTAGAGAGATACATGAGAGATTCGGGGAGTTGGATCGTGGGAGTTTTTTTAGGACATGAGAGGATGAGATATTTGGATCGTGAGTCAGTTAAACTAGAGGGAGATATACGTGAGATTGTTTGTTTCCTTTTTGGAGATATACATGAGAGACGGGGAGAGTTGGATCGTGGGAGTTTATTTTTTGAGGGCATCTGTAGGGACGTGGCATCTCTTGTTTTTTAGCCTAAGATTATATGAGTGGATCTATACCATAATAATTCGGTCCCATCAGAGATGAACGGCTCATAAATTCTATTTAACGTGGTAATTTCTTGGAAGTCGCTAATTAGTATAGGTATAGATTTAGAGAAAACTTTCAACATGTGGAAGGAGCGGTTTTGCAGCAGCTTTCCAATGCCATATTATTTGCCTCATTCGATAAACGGTTTAGAAATGAGATTGAAAATACGATTCACGTTTTTGTATGAAGAAAAAATGGTTTTCAAAACTGCTCTTAAACCGCTTACATTTTGCTGAAAATTTAATTTGGATCATGATACTCGTGTCCATAGCTTTCCAACAGTATATCGCAAGCCCCATTTGGGCAATGCTTGCGGAAGTTCAACCTAGCACTGGGGGGAAGTTCAGGTCGAACAACTCAGACAGTAAAATTGCAACAGCCGCATGTTCATCACAACCCGAGAGCAAAATCTGCCAACGAGCGAGATTCCTATTTAAAACGGGCATTTAGTTGCCAAAACCCGTTTCTAGATTACACTTACATCACATACAGAAACAGTTGCGACGATAGCCCGAAGGTCGGGTTCGTACAAAGCGAAGTTCAGGTTTTGTAACTCAAGAAGTTCAGGTTGTGAGCAGAATAATATTCTGATCCCATAATCAGAATAGTGTTTATATAATGGCCTTCCAAGCTAGCTCCTGCTGAAAAGCAAAAGGTATGCCTTTGCCATGAAGAATCTGTATAGAAGAATTCGATCCAAATTAGAAAAGGAAAAGTGGACGAGTCAAGCACATGTTAACCGATATCGATTCAATCAGTAAGCATATGATGTAAACTTTAGCATCAGCAAGACGAATAGATTAGAAGTAGGAGAAATAGTTGTATGTACCTACAGACTGATTCTGATTCATGTTCAACTAATACTTGATCCCGCAAACTAGAACTGCAATGGCATACATCTATTTAACCAAATGTTAAAAGTGCATGCATGCATGCGGAAGGCTTACTTTCCTAAAATATAACTATACTATACCTTTCCATCATAATAGTACGTAACTATACAGGTAAACCTGAGCCTCATATAGCTAAACAGAACTGGACAATTGTCTAAACAATATATTAGCCAAGCAAGATTGGGTCAAATCAAATCCATCAAAAGTCCGTACCTACCTGCAAGGAGAAAAATTTATCTACCCTGTTTGAAAATAGCAATCACTTAGGTCTTGGATACTTTATGTTCAAAAACATTTTTGACAGAAGTTTCAAGGACACGTTTTCACATATTGAAATGCGAAGCCCATCTATTTTCATGATTATATCTATAGAAAAAGTGTTAGACACAACTAATATATCTCTAGAGGAAAAGAATGATCTACAATGCTTATATTGGCATTAGTTGAACATGGTAAATATGTATATAACAGGAAACATACAATAAGATTTAAATAAATAACCCATTTGTTTTTTTTCAACATGATTCAGGTTGTAGCGGTAAAAGATGTAAACATTACATGCCTCGGATATATAAAGATATACCGAGTGTTTGTACCAATGCAAAAATAAAAGGCATGTAGTAGATGTATCAACAACAATGTGTATGAAATGAGGAGAGTGAAGATGAGGGAAGGCATCCGTGATTTTTTTTTGATACTAATGAAGTTCACCATTATTGGAAGTATGGACAAGAGAAAAGTGCGAAACTAAGAAAATTCGAATAGTAAATGTGTGTATAAAGATCGCCAAAAAGGATACACTATGCACACTTTATATGTATGCCATTGTGAAGCACATACCAACAAATGAACTGTAAGAGCAACGTAGTATTGTGTGTATGAGTGTGTTAGTGAGAGAAGGTTTAAATCAATGGCCAGTTAAGAGAAATTGGTTGCTTCAATTACAGAGAAGTTAATTTTGACACGATAAAGAATAATAGGCTTGACGAGATTATGTGTGTGAGAAAGAAAGAGCAAGGGGATACCGTATATATATATAGGGTGGGTCTATTCTAATAACACCACCTCCTTATTCTGATAACACCCTATTAACCCACCCACCCGAACCGAACAGGCAAACACCACATGAAAACGAACTACAGCAAAAGGAAAAAAAAACTTTGCTCCCACCTGATCCGCCTCCTTCCCGCAACCGACCCCCACCACCTACCTCCACGACACAACCCCCGATCCACCACCACTCTACGCCTTCTCCTCTGCGCCAACCCTCCGTCGCCGGTCCCCCCTTGCTCCGGCCCGCCGCCCCGTTACCCTCCTTCTCGTCGCCGCCCAGCAACCCCAACCGACGCGCTACCACGCCCCTGCCTTTCTCCCCGTGCTCCTCGCCCACCTTTCTCCCTGCGCCGCCCACTTCCCAGGCACCACCGATGCCAGGAGGTCCCGCCCAGCGTCGCCGTCCCATGCCTCAATGACCGGATCGGCCGCCGCCCAGCACTTCACCACGCTTCGGGGCCCCGATCTGCTGCTCCCCCGCGCGCCACCACAACGCGCGCCCCACGACCCAGATCTGGCCGCGAATAGAAGTGGTAGTGACCCACCTACCCCCCGGCCGGCTACCTTCCAGATGCGGTGCTCCCTCCCCCGTCCTCACCTCCATCTGACGATCATCGGTGAGGATCCATCGAGATGTGCGTTCATCCCCAACCCCTCCCCCTTCCCCTCCTACGGTGAGTGTCCTCCTCCACCGAGGCCCCACTAGCATCGTGGGGTCCGCTTCCCGGCGAGATACGGCCATGGGCGCCTTCTGCCACGGGATGATGACGATGGTGCAGTGGTGCTGCAGTTCGCTCGCAGGGGCTCCGTTGGTGCGGCCGTGGAGTTCGGCCCATAGGCGCGTGAAGTTGACTTGCCTCCCTCCCTCAGTCCACCGGTGAGCTGCCCCCTGTATTCCCCCTCTTCCTCCCCTCTGTGGAGAACCACCGCACCTCCCTCCCCTCGGGCCTCCTTTTCTCCCCATCGATGAACAGGCAAACACGGGATAGGTGAGGGTGTTGTTTGCACTTCACTCACTTGATTTTGAGAGAAAAAACTATAGCCGGCTGGCATCTTCATCTTCCCAAGTTCATCTCAAAAAAGGGGTGCAGTAAAGTAGATGCCAAAACGGTGTGAGCAGCTCCCAAGGTTCAGTTTGAAGTCTGCAGTGCACTCCGGGGGTGGCAGTGGTGTGATACGTCCACTTTGCATCATGCTTTTATATCGATATTTATTGCATTATGGGATGTTATTTCATTTTATGTCACAATACTTATGGCTATTCTCTCTTATTTTATAAGGTTTATATGAAAAAAGAAAATGTCGACAGCTGGAATTCTGGAATGAAAAAGGAGCAAATATTAAAGACCTATTCTGTGCAACTCTAAAAGTCCTGAAACTCCAAGGAACGTCTTAAAATAAATAAAGTAAAATTCTCGCCAAAGATGAAGGCCGGGGGGCCCACACCCTTCTCACGAGGGTGGGGGCGCCCCCCTAAGGCGCCCCCTACCTCGTGGGCCCCATGGTGGCTCTTCGGCTTCCATCTTTTCTTATATGAAGTCTTTCAATGAGAAAAAAATAAGGAGGAATTTTTCGGGAGGAGACTCCGCTGCCACGAAGCGGAACCTTGGCAGATCCAATCTAGAGCTCCGGAAGAGCTGTTCTGCCGGGGATATTTCTCTCCCGGAGGGGGAAATCATCACCATCGTCATCATCAACGTTCCTCTCATCGGAAGAGGGTAATCTCCATCAACATCTTCACCAGCACCATCTCATCTCCAAACCCTAGTTCATCTCTTGTATCCAATTCTTGTCTCAAAGTCCGGGATTGGTGCTAGTAGGTTGCTAGTAGTGTTGATTACTCCTTGTAGTTGATGCTAGTTGGTTTATTTGGTGGAAGATTATATGTTCAGATCCTATATGCATATTATTACCCTTCTGATTATGAACATGAATATGCTTTGTGAGTAATTACGTTTGTTCCTGAGGACAAGGGAGAAGTCTTTCTATTAGTAGTCATGTGAATTTGGTATTTATTTGATATTTTCATAAGATGTATGTTGTCTAGCCTTTAGTGGTGTTATGTGAACGTCGACTACATAACACTTCAACATTATTTGGGCCTAAAGGAAGGCATTGGGAAGTAATAAGTAGATGATGGGTTGCTAGAGTGACAGAAGCTCAAACCCTAGTTTATGCGTTACTTCGTAAGGGGCTGATTTGGATCCATATGTTTCATGCTATGGTTAAGTTTACCTTAATACTTTTGTTGTAGTTGCGGATGCTTGCAATAGAGGTTAATCATAAGTGGGATGCTTGTCCAAGTAAGGGAAGTACCCAAGCACCGGTCCACCCACATATCAAATTATCAAAGTATCGAACGTGAATCATATGAACGTGATGAAAACTAGCTTGACGATATTCCCATGTGTCCTCGGGAGCGCTTTTCCTATTATAAGAGTTTATTCCGGCTTGTCCTTTTCTACAAAAAGGATTGGGCCATCTTGCTGCATTTTATTTACTTTTGTTACTTGTTGCTCGTTACAATTTATCTTATTACAAAACTATCTGTTACCACTTATTTCACTACTTGCAGAGAATACCTTGCTGAAAACCGCTTATCATTTCCTTCTGCTCCTCGTTGGGTTCGACACTCTTACTTATCGAAAGGACTACGATAGATCCCCTATACTTGCGGGTCATCTAGACTCTTTTCTGGCGCCGTTGCCGGGGAGTGTAACGCCTTTGGTAGGTGGAATTTGGTAAGGAAAAATTTATATAGTGTGCTGAAATTTACTGTCACTTGTTACTATGGAAAGTAATTCTATGAGTGGCTTGTTCGAGGTATCTTCACCCCGTCCAGTAGAGCAAAGAGTTGCTCCTCAACCTACTGAACCTATTGAAAATGAAACTCCTTTTGAATTCCCTTAGGGTATGATGGAAAGACTGCTAGCTAACCCTTTTACAGGAGATGGAACAAAGCATCCTGATGAGCACTTAATATATGTGGGTAAAGTTTGTGGATTATTTAAGCTTGCAGGTATACTCGATGATGTTGCTAAGAAGAAGGTCTTACCTTTATCTTTGAAGGAAGACGCATTAATATGGTATAGGCTATGTGATGATATGAGATCATGGGACTATAAAAGATTGAAGTTGGAATTTCATCAAAAGTATTACCCTATGCATCTTGTTCACCGTGATCGCAATTATATATATAATTTCTGGCCTCGCGAAGGAGAAAGCATCGCTCAAGCTTGGGCTAGGCTTAAATTAATGTTATATTCATGCCCCAATCATGAGCTCTCAAGAGAAATGATTATTCAAAATTTATATGCTCGGCTTTCTGAAAACAATCGCACCATGCTCGATAATTCTTGTGCTGACTCTTTTATGATGAAGACTGTTGAATTCAAATGGAATTTATTGGATAGAATTAAATGCAACTCTGAAGATCGGGACCTCGATGAAGGTAAGGAGTCGGGTATGAGACCTAAGTTTGATTGTGTTAAATCTTTTATGGACATCGATATTTTCCGTAAGTTTAGCACTGAATATGGCCTTGACTCTGAGATAGCAGCTTCTTTCTGTGAATCTTTTGCTACTTATGTTGATCTCCGTAAGGAGAAGTGGTTTAAATATCATCCTCCCATAGAAGTAAAAGTAGCTGCACCTATTAAAGTTGAAGAAAAGACTGTCACTTATAATGATCCTATTGTTCTTATTTCTTATGTTGAGAAATCACCTTTCCCTGTTAGAGTAAAGGATCATGCTAAAACTTCAACTGCAGTTCGTAAAAGCAATATTAGAACTTATACACCTCCTAAGCAAGTTAAAGTAGAACCTAATATTGCTATTGTTAAAGATCTCTTGTCTGATAATATTGATGGGCATGTTATTCAGTTCGAAGGTGAAACTGCTAGAATTGCTAAACCTTGTGCTAAAGATAAACATAGACCTGTGGTAGGCGTGCCTGTTATTTCTGTTAAAATAGGAGATCATTGTTATCATGGCTTATGTGATATGGGTGCCAATGCTAGTGTTATACCTCATGACTTATACAAAAAAATTATGCATGATATTGCACCTGCAGAGATAGAAGATATTGATGTCATAATTCAACTTGCCAATATAGATACTATTTCACCAATTGGAATTGTTAGAGATGTTGAAGTCTTGTGTGGGAAAACTAAATATCTTGTTGATTTTCTTGTTCTTGGTTCCCCACAAGATAGATTTTGTCTCATTATATTTGGTAGGCCCTTCTTAAATACTGTTAATGCTAAGATAGACTGTGAAAGAATGTTGTTACTATTGGCTTGGATGATATGGTTCATGAGTTTAATTTCTCTAAATTTAGTAAACAATATCGTGAGGAAGAATTACCTAGTAAGGATGAAATTATTGGTCTTGCTTCTATTGCTGTACCTCCTAGTGATCCTTTAGAACACTATTTGCTAGACCATGAAAATAATATGTTCATGAATGAAAGAAGGGAAATAGATGAAGTATTCTTTAAACAGGAACCTATTCTGCAACACAATTTGCCTGTTGAAATTTTAGGGGATCCTCCTCCACCCAAGGGTGATCCCGTGTTTGAACTTAAACCTTTGCCTGATAATCTTAAATATGCTTATCTTGATGAAAAGAAGATATATCCTATTATTATTAGTGCTAACCTTTCAGAGCATGAAGAAGAAAGATTATTGAAAACTCTGAAGAAGCATCGTGCTGCTATTGGATATACTCTTGATGATCTTAAGGGCAATAGTCCCACTCTATGTCAACATAAAATAAATTTGGAAGCATATGCCAAACCAGTTTGTGATCCTCAACGATGTCTGAATCCTAAAATGAAAGAAGTGGTAAGAAAAGAAATACTTAAACTTCTGGAGGCAGGTATAATCTATCCCGTTACTGATAGTGAGTGGGTAAGTTCTGTCCATTGTGTCCCTAAAAAGGGAGGTATTACTGTTGTTCCTAATGATAAAGATGAATTGATTCCACAAAGAATTATTACAGGTTATAGGATGGTAATTGATTTTCGTAAATTAAATAAAGCTACTAAGAAAGATCATTACCCCTTACCTTTTATTGATCAAATGCTAGAAAGATTATGCAGACATACACACTATTGCTTTCTAGATGGTTATTCTGGTTTCTCTCAAATACATGTGTCGGCTAGAGATCAATCAAAGACTACTTTTACATGCCATTTTGTTACTTTTGCTTATAGACATATGCCTTTTGGTTTATGTAATGCACCTGCTAACTTTCAAAGATGCATAATGGCTATATTCTCTGACTTTTGTGAAAAAATTTGTGAGGTTTTCATGGACGATTTTCTGTCTATGGTTCCTCTTTTGATGATTGCTTGAGCAATCTTGATCGAGTTTTGCAGAGATGTGAAGAAACTAATCTTGTCTTGAATTGAGAAAAGTGCCACTTTATGGTTAATGAAGGTATTGTCTTGGGGCACAAAGTTTCTGAAAGAGGTATTGAAGTTGATAAAGCCAAAGTTGATGCTATTGAAAAGATGCCATGTCCCAAGGACATCAAAGGTATAAGAAGTTTTCTTGGTCACGCTGGATTTTATAGGAGGTTCATTAAGGACTTCTCAAAAATTTCTCGGCCTCTGACTAATTTATTGCAAAAAGATATACCATTTGTCTTTGATGATGATTGTGTAGAAGCATTTGAAATACTTAAGAAAGTATTAGTCTCTGCACCTGTTGTTCAACCACCTGATTGTAATTTACCCTTTGAAATTATGTGTGATGCTAGTGATTATGCTGTAGGTGATGTTCTAGGGCAAAGATTTGATAAGAAATTAAATGTTATTCATTATTCTAGTAAGACTCTAGACAATGCTCAAATAAATTATGCTACTACTGAAAAAGAGATTTTAGCAGTTGTATTTGCTTGTGATAAGTTCAGATCTTATATTGTTGATTCTAAAGTAACTATTCAAACTGATCATGCTGCTATTAAATACCTTATGGAAAAGAAAGATGTTAAACCTAGACTTATTAGATGGGTTCTCTTGCTACAAGAATTTGATTTGCATATTGTTGATAGAAAGGGAGCTGAGAACCCCGTTGCAGACAACTTGTCTAGGTTAGAAAATATTTTTGATGACCCACTGCCTATTAATGATAACTTTCCTGATGAACAATTAAATGTTATAAGTACTTCTCGTAGTACTCCATGGTATGCTGATTATGCTAATTATATTGTTGCTAAGTTTATACCACCTAGCTTCACATACCAGCAAAAGAAAAAGTTTTTCTATGACTTGAGACATTACTTCTGGGATGACCCACATCTTTATAAAGAAGGAGTAGATGGTGTTATTAGATGTTGTGTACCTGAGCATGAACAGGAACAGATCCTACGCAAGTGTCATTTCGAGTCTTATGGAGGACACCAAGCTGGAGATAGAACTGCACATAAGGTACTGCAATCTGGTTTTTATTGGCCTACTCTCTTCAAGGATGCCCGTAAGTTTGCCTTGTCTTGTGATGAATGTCAAAGAATTGGTAATATTAGTAGACGTCAAGAAATGCCTATGAATTATTCTCTTGTTATTGAACCGTTTGATGTTTGGGGCTTTGATTTTATGGGACCTTTTCCTGCCTCTAATGGATACACACATATTCTAGTTGCTGTTGATTATGTTACTAAGTGGGTAGAAGCTATTCCAACTAGTAGTGCTGATCATAACACTTCTATTAAAATGCTTAAAGAAGTTATTTTTCCGAGGTTTGGAGTCCCTAGATATTTAATGACTGATGGTGGTTCACACTTTATTCATGGTGCCTTCCGTACAATGCTTGCTAAATATGATGTTAATCATAGAATTGCATCTCCTTATCACCCACAGTCTAGTGGTCAAGTAGAGTTGAGCAATAGAGAGCTCAAATTAATTTTGCAAAAGACTGTTAATAGGTCTAGAAAGAATTGGTCTAAGAAACTTGATGATGCATTATGGGCATATAGAACTGCATACAAAAATCCTATGGGTATGTCTACGTATAAAATGGTTTATGGAAACGCATGTCACTTACCTCTCGAACTAGAACATAAGGCATATTGGGCTATTAAAGAGCTTAACTATGATTTCAAACTTGCCGGTGAGAAGAGGTTATTTGATATTAGCTCACTTGATGAATGGAGAACTCAGGCTTATGAAAATGCCAAGTTGTTTAAAGAAAAAGTTAAAAGATGGCATGACAAAAGGATACAAAAGCGTGAGTTTAATGTAGGTGATTATGTATTGCTATACAACTCTCGTTTAAAATTTTTTGCAGGAAAATTTCTCTCTAAATGGGAAGGCCCCTATGTTATCAAGGAGGTCTATCGTTCTGGTGCCATAAAAATCAACAACTTCGAGGGCACAAATCCGAAGGTGGTAAACGGTCAAAGAATTAAACATTATATCTCAGGTAATCCCATAAATGTTGAAACCAATATTATTGAAACCGTAACCCCGGAGGAATACATAAGGGACACTTTCTGGAAAGTTTCAGACTCCGAAAAGGAATAGGTATGTGGTACGGTAAGTAAACCGACTCCAAAACAATTTTTAAGGCAATATTTCTCCGTTTTGGAATATTTAGAAAAATAAAAAAATAAGTAGCAGTCCGGGAAGGACACGAGGGCCCCACGAGGGTGGTGGGCGCGCCCCCTACCTCGTGAGCACCTCGTGTGCCTTCCGGACTCCGTTTTCTTGCACGATACGTATTTTGTTCGGTAAAAATTCATTATATATTCTCCCGAAGGTTTTGACTCCCGTATCACGCAAACCTCCTCTGTTTTTGTTTCGAGCTGTTTTCTGTCAGGGTTTTCCAGGCTAGGCATCATGTCGTCTCCCTCATCCAACAATGGTGACAATGATGCTTGGCTAATGAAGATAGATCTGAAGAGGGAAGAACCCACGAGGGTCAACAAGGATGAAAGGATCAAGAAGGCCACGGAGGATCATGCTCCGGCAGCAAAAGACATCCTTCAACTTGATCATAACCTTCTTACCCCAACCGAGATCGAAGCTTTCAAGATGATTGAGTTAGCTCGTATACAAAACAATTATCTCACACAAGAAAATATTTTTTTGAAGGAGCATATTGTCGCACTCAAGGGCATCATCCGCAAGCTGGAGGACCTCTTACGCTCGATGTGCGATTATCTGTCACCATCACCTTCTTCACCAACAAAGAGGGAGACATAATCACATGGGTATGGGCACTCCCTTTGGCAACTGCCAACCTTGGGGGAGGTACCCCGGTATTGTATCACCATCACAACTCCTATCTTTATCGTTTTTCTTAGTTCGATCCTATTAGTAGTATCTTGATCTAGTAGAATAAAGTTTATGGCATGATCTAGTTTTGAGTTTTTCTTTTTGATCTCTCTTTGTAATCGAGTCCGTGAGCTATATATAATAAAGATTAGTGTTGAGTCATGGGCTTGATTATTTTGCCATGATCTTGGGTGAATAAAAGAAAAAGAGAAAAGAATAAAAAGAAACAAAGAGTTCATATTGACCTTATTGAGAGTAATGACTTCACATAGAAAAAGTATGATGATTAAAAGTTGTTGGGAGTTAGCCGACATAGCTTTGGTCATTGTTGCAATTAATAGGAAGTAATAAGGAAAGAGAGGTTTTCACATATAGATATATTATCATTGACATCTTTTATGATTGGGAGCACTCATTAAAATATGACATGCTAAAGAGTTGATGTTGGACAAGAAAGACAACGTAATGAGTTATGTCTTTCTTATATCTGAGATAAAGTATGTTGTCATGGATCCTCTAACTTGTTGAGCTTGCCTTTTCTCCTCATGCTAGCCAAATTCTCAGCACCAAGTAGAAATACTACTTGTGCTTCCAAAATCCTTAAACCATTTTGCCATGAGAGTCCACCATATCTACCTATGGATTGAGTAAGATCCTTCGAGTAAGTTGTCATCAGTGCAAAGCAATAAAAATTGCTCTAAATATGTATGATTGATTGGTGTTGGAGAAATAAGTTTTATACGATCTTGTGATGTGGAAGTAATAAAGGCGACAGACTGCATAATAAAGGTTCATATCACAAGGGGCAATATAAAGTGACATTCTTTCGCATTGAGATTTTATGCATCCGACCATAAAAGCGCATGGCAACCTCTGCTTCCCTCTGCGAAGGGCCTATCCTTTATTATTATCTTCTACCTTATGCAAGAGTCATGGTGATCTTCACCTTTTCTTTTTCATTTTATCCTTTGGCAAGCTCAGCATGTTGGAAAGAACATGATATATATATATATCTAATTGGATGTAGGGGAGCATGAACCATTATTGTTGACATTACCCTTGAGGTAAAAGGTTGTGGGGCAAAACTATAAGCCCCTATCTTTCTCTGTGTCCGATTAAAACTCCGTAACCACAAGTATTGCGTGAGTGTTAGCAATTATGGAGGACTAAATGATAGTTGAGTATGTGGATTTGCTTTTTAGCTCTGACATAGACTCTTTCTAATGTTATGATAAATTGCAATTGCTTCAATGACTGAGATTATAGTTTGTCGGAGCCCAATAAGGTTTATGATTTATACTTTTGCATTGTGAATAGATCATCACTTGAACATAAGTAATCATATGACCAAATCTATATATGTCGCTATTATGAGAATAATCATGATGCCTTGATGTCCGTATTTTATTTTTATCGACGCCTCTACCTCTAAACATGAGGACATATTTATTGTTATCGGCTTTTCGCTTGAGGACACGCGAGGTCTAAGCTTGGGGGAGTTGATACGTCTATTTTTCATCATGCTTTTATATCGATATTTATTGCATTATGGGCTGTTATTTCACTTTATGTCACAATACTTATGGCTATTCTCTCTTATTTTACAAGGTTTACATGAAGAGGGAGAATGCCGGCAGCTGGAATTCTGGGCTGGAAAAGGAGCAAATATTAGAGACCTATTCTGCGCAACTCCAAAAGTCCTGAAACTCCACGGAACGTCTTAAAATAAATAAAGTAAAATCCTCGTCAAAGATGAAGGCCAGGGGGCCCACACCCTTCTCAATAGGGTGGGGGCGCCCCCCCCCCCCTAGGGCGCGCCCCCTACCTCGTGGGCCCCCTGGTGGCTCTCCGACGTCCATATTCTCCTATATGAAGTATTTCGATGAGAAAAAATAAGGAGGAACTTTTCGGGACGAGACTCCGCCGCCACGAGGCGGAACCTTGGCGGATCCAATCTAGAGCTCCAGCGGAGCTGTTCTGTCGGGGATACTTCTCTCCCGGAGGGGGAAATCATCACCATCGTCATCACCAACGTTCCTCTCATCGGGAGAGGGCAATCTCCATCAACATCTTCACCAGCACCATCTCATCTCCAAACCCTAGTTCATCTCTTGTATCCAATTCTTGTCTCAAAGTCCAGGATTGGTGCTAGTAGGTTGCTAGTAGTGTTGATTACTCCTTGTAGTTGATGCTAGTTGGTTTATTTGGTGGAATATTATATATTCAAATCCTATATGCATATTATTACCCCTCTGATTATGAACATGAATATGCTTTGTGAGTAATTACGTTTGTTCCTGAGGACAAGGGAGAATTCTTGCTATTAGTAGTCATGTGAATTTGGTATTCGTTTGATATTTTGATAAGATGTATGTTGTCTAGCCTCTAGTGGTGTTATGTGAACGTCGACTACATAATACTTCACCATTATTTGGGCCTAGAGGAAGGCATTGGGAAGTAATAAGTAGATGATGGGTTGCTAGAGTGACAGAAGCTTAAACCCTAGTTTATGCGTTGCTTCGTAAGGGGCTGATTTGGATCCATATGTTTCATGCTATGGTTTGGTTTACCTTAATACTTTTGCTGTAGTTGCGGATGCTTACAATAGAGGTTAATCATAAGTGGGATGCTTGTTCAAGTAAGAACATCACCCAAGCACCGGTCTACCCACATATCAAATTATCAAAGTATCGAACGCGAATCATATGAACGTGATGAAAACTAGCTTGACGATATTCCCATGTGTCCTCGGGAGCGCTTTTCCTATTATAAGAGTTTGTTCCGACTTGTCCTTTGCTACAAAAAGGATTGGGCCACCTTGCTGCACTTTATTTACTTTTGTTAATTGTTGTTTGTTACAATTTATCTTATCACAAAACTATTTGTTACCACTTATTTCAGTACTTGCAGAGAATACCTTGCTGAAAACCGCTTATCATTTCATTTCGCTCCTCGTTGGGTTCGACACTCTTACTTATCGAAAGGACTACGATAGATCCCCTATACTTGTGGGTCATCATGGTGCACTCTAGTCCTGGTGCATTGCACTCCTTACCATTTTGTGGCTGCTCATGGTTCCTTCCCACCTTTCTTAGCTCACTGTCTTTTCTCTGCATTGTGCAGGCCGAGAAGTGTACGAGACGGGATGAGCCTGGTGGTTCTTGCTGTTTCTATTGGGTGCCGATGTGGTTCACACCATGTGTGTCGCGGCGTGCGGTTCCGAGTGGATGTTGGTGAAGTCGTGTTTGTGTGTGTATGTGTGTTTCAGTCATGTGTATATAATTTCTTTTTCTTTGTTATTATGTGGATGCTTGCTTGTGCAAACTTATATTAAATGTGTCTTTTCGTTATTATTTGTATCATTTGTGCAGTGCACTTATCTCCCTCGTGTAGTGCACTAAACCGTGGCCTTGCAGTTCGGCAGCCCCACGCCCGAGTGGCTTTTTAAATCGTTATTAAATTTGTTGAGAAAAACAAAAGCAGTTCGGCAACCCCACGGGTGCAGTACATTGTGCTTTGTAAAAAAATGAGGGAGTACTTGTCAAACATGTTGCAAAACGTTTGGAAAATTTTCCATTTGACAAAAGAAACCATGCAATTCGGTTGTCCATCTGATGCAGTGCGTTTTTTAGTCTGAAAGCAGTGCAGTCGGGCGTCTGATGCTGTTCATCTCGTAAGTGCAAAGGAAAAAATGTTACCGAAACGACAGAAAAAGTAATGAGGTTCACTGCTCGATACTGTTGCGGTTCACTTACTCCTGACGTGAAGTGTGATCCACTTCTTTGTCTTGGAAAATTTATGCCTCACAAAAATAAAATCATAAAGTTCAGTTGCTCGCCTGCTGCAGTGCGGTTTTCAGTATGAAACAGTGCGCTCGTCTGTCTGATGCAGTACGCACGTCGATTTGGGTGTCGCGAAAAACAGAGTGTCCGCATTTTGGTAAATTCGAAATTCCTCTTAAACCGTAAAGAATTAGAGAGAGTGTTCTACATGAAAAAGTTGCGCCTCGTCGATATCTTTGCAACAGTGTATGATTTGAATCATTCCGACCAGCGGTTTGTAAAAATTTCGCGAAAAACGGCCGCTGCCACTCGTCGTCCGCCGCACAATTTTCAAAATTAACTTAAAACCATAAGGAATCTCAAAAACATTTCAACATATGAAAGTTGCGCCTCGTCCATAGATTTTCAATGATATATTACACGCCTTGTTTCGACAAACGGTTCAAAAACTAGAGCGAAAACAGTACCGAAAATTTGAAAAAATTTGAAAAACAGGATTCCGCGATTTAGTAAATTTGAAACTGATCTTAAACCATATAGAATTAGAGAAAACAATAGTTATGAAAAAGATGCGCCTCGACGATATCTATCCAACGGTGTATCATTTGCCTCATTCCGACGAGCGGTTTAGAAAAAAATGCGAAAAACGCTCGCCGCCACTCTTTGTGCGCCGCACTATTTTTAAACTGCTCTTAAACCATGGGGAATCTCGAAAAGTGCTCAACATGGCGAAGTTGCGCATAATCTGTAGCTTTCCAACGGTATATTACACGCCTTGTTCCGATAAACGGTTAAAAAATTAAAGCGAAAACAGTACCGAAAAGCACTACGCGCAGCTTTTTCTGACACGAAGTTCACTAGTCTCTGTAATGCAGTGCTCTTGCTAAAGAAAGTGCAGTGCCCTCGCGTTGAGCATGCAGTGCGGAAGTGTTGAGCATGCAGGGTCGCGCTATTCGTTACCCTGGGTTAGGAATAGTTATTGTTCACCCCTCTCTATTTTACCACCAATGCACTGTAATTTTACGTTCCGTAAGTTTTGTCTTATTTCTGACGTAAAAAGAGATCGTAAGAAAATATATAATCGCCATAAAAAATATTTTATGTTATGTAAAATTATAAACATAAAAACATAGTGTAAAATATACATAAACTTCAAATTTTCTTGTCTTATGACCTATTTTTTTTCTTATATCAAAATTTACCTAGTGAATCAATAGAAATGTAACTATTTGGATTTCAAATATAATTTATTTATAAAGTGATCGTAAGATTACCTCAGGTGAAGAATAACGTATTCTGCACCCTGGGTGATGAATAGTAACACTATATATATTTTGTCGTAAGAGAGAGAGAGAGAAAGTTGTAAAAGACTAAGGTGAGCTGCCTGGGAGGAAGCCCAATAATGATGCTACAGAAATCTGAACTATGCTGAATGTTTTCTCAAGGTAAATAATAGCTGCAAGATTTCTATAATTTTCAATAGGTACAAAATGGCGATTAGTCATGTCTCAAAGTTAGTGTACAAAGTATGCACGAACATAAGAACACCAACTAAGAAATCTAGCCGAGCATTTTAGTTTTAAATATATGATGATCACTTTTCAAATGGACGTGAACATTCGTAAACTACTTTATGGACCTTTTATAAAACACGACAGGAAAATAGATAAAATAGATAAAAAAGAACAGAAAATTTGAAATAAGAAAAAGAAATGGAAAAGATTTACAGCTATAGAAATGTAAGAAACTAAAAAGTATACTTAAACTAGTTCCTTGTTGTTCCCGAGTAAAACCATGGAGAAAGACAGCGTGAAAAGCGAAAGGCAGGAAAAATCTGCCCCTAGCCTCCGTCATAGCTAAGCCAGATGGCTATGTAGCCAAGGGAGCCATATATGTCTCGCATTAGGAGAGATATAGACTGTGTGTTTTACATGGGCTTCTTTTCCTAAGAAATTTTTGAGCAGGGTGTGACTTGATGCACCTCTCTTTTACTTTCTTCTTCACCTTTCTTTGTTTTTATTATTAACCTTTATTCTTTTCTGAAGCATTTTCATTTATTACTTTATGTCTTTGATTTCCTTTGTTTCTCTTTGTTGTTTGTCCTATATTTTTATTATCTGTGCTTGTCCCATCTGTGCTTTAGTTTTGTTTTTTCTTCTCCTTTTTATTTTTCATTTTTCCATGCCTGTAACACCCTTATTTGGAATGAAATGTTGGGGAGGTGTTGGAGAAGCTCTTATATCCCACGTACGAGATGGAGCTTTTTTTGAGAGAGAATACGCGATGGAGCTGGGGCTGAATTGTTAGACAGAAGCAACATGGAATCTAAGTAGTAAAGGTGATCCAGAAATAATCAGTGGACATCAACCCGTTTTAACTGCCAACCACAACCTGAAAACAGCTAGTGAGCATGACTGGACAGATATTTGGACAGGGCTTTACGACAGCTGTCATTTATTTTAGCCATTTCTGTCTGGGCTTCTTAATACTCTTATCCCCTTTTGGGTTTTCACGTATTTGAGCTTATTTTCCCAGGTAATGTCTGGACAAGGTGTTACGGCAGTTGTCGTTTATTTTCCTTAACCTTTTATTTCTCATTTCCAATTACTCCATTTTGGAACCATTTTTCATATAATCTTTGTATGTCTTTGATTTTCCTTCGTTTTTCTGTCTTTTCATTAGTTGTGCTTGTACCATTTATCTTTTAGTTTTATTTCTTATTTTTCTTCTCGTTTTCAATTTCCCACACTCATTAGTTGGGACGAAAAGTTATCTTATAACACACAAACATTTTCGAAAATAATAAATAATGTAGAATCTTTTTTGGTATGTGATGAATAATTTTTAATACTCAATAAATATTTTTAAATTACATGATACAATTTTTAGAACACAAGATAAATGTTTTTAATACCTGATGAACTTTTTGAAATATATTATAAACTTTAATGAAGACTAGATTAACATTTTTGAGATACACGATGAATATTTTCTAAATTACCCAATGAGTTTTTTTTCTAAATATATGGTAAACACATTAAATTATCTTGATCGTCAAATTTATATATTAACAGTTAGGATCTAAAAGATATAGCGTCACATACAAATAATGTCTGGTACAAACAGTTTGATATGTCACGTACACGTTATTTATCCAAGTCCCATCTGCCTTTTCTATTAAAAAAGTGGTACGTCCAAGGTTGATGTCAAAAAAAAAAAAGGTACACCGAAGGCAATTACTAATAAAGTGTGTTGCCATTGCATAGAAGACTGGCAACTATAAGTGTCCCTCCATTAAAAAAGAGAGTCCAAACAGATTACTACTTCTAATCATGTCGTCGTATTAATCAATCCGGACTGCTTTCTTTAAGGAAAACGTTTCGCGCTGGGGCGCCGGCCGAACCTTCGGCCGGTCACGAGCCACGCTGGCGCCCCGCGCACGCCAAAACCGCGCGCCCGCGCGAGATGCCTGTTTCTGTTGGGCCCCACGTGGACCACCCCTCCTCCCTTATCTTTTCCCCAACAGCTGCCTTCATCTCCTACCTCCAGACACATCCCTTCCCTGGCCGTATTTTTCTTCATTTTCCCCCGCGCAGCTACCGGCTGGCAGCCGCTGTCGCCTGTGTGCTTCGCCAAGCCAGGGGGACTGCCTGACTGCTGCCAGCCGGCGGCCACTGCTGGTTGCGCTATGGCTGGGACATGGTGGTCGAAAATGCTGCATCCGGTGCGGGGAATGCTGGAACTGGGAAAAAATGCTACAACCGGTGCATACGTGAGCTACGAGCGGCATTTTATTTTGCTGGCCGGGGGCACCATGCCGAGCCGTGCCGACGAGCCTCCATGGATGACCACGGTGAAGGTTGCGTCGCCAACGAGCGGACAACGATGCTGGAGCCATCATTTTGTTTTGCTTCAACCGGCGAAATCCAGAGCTGGAACCATAGCTGTTTTTTGCTGCAACCGATAAGCGAGTTGGAAACACAGCTTGTTTTTGCTACGACTATATCATTTTTTTGCTACATCCGGCGTCTCTATTTGCTACAATCTTTCGGCGGTATAGTTTGGCCCATGACGACAAACAACTGCAATTGGGAGATCAGGAAAGTTGCAACCCATGCCGCGAAAAGGTACGACCGGCAACAAAAAAGCTACAACTATTTGACTGACGTGTTGCAACCAACAACGGCAAACTTGTGGCCGGCGACAATAGATAGCTGCAACCTACGACGAGGAGCTGCAACCGGTGTCCAGTTTTGCTACAACCGGAATCAACAGTTGGAAAAAAAGCTTCAACTGGCGGTGTTTTTTTGCTGCCACCGTTGATGAATTTTGCTACAACCTTTAATCAGGGGGTCCGGCGGGGGCGCTGGACTGCGAGCGGCGGGGCGCGCGACTGCAAGCTGCCGGAGCTGCAACCGGCGACTGGTGTTGCCGGAGCCGCGACCATCACCAGCGAGGGGAGCTGCAACCCAGGGGCGAAGTTTTTGCTGCATGTAGATCCCGGCGAGAAACATGAGAGAAGATGGCGGAGACTGGCGGCGAGCGCGGCGACCGGCGGCGAGCGCGGCGACCAGTAGCGGGGGCGGCAGAGAGAGAGGTCCAGGTGACGGGGTGACGGCCGGCGGCCGGGAGAGGAGAGGAAGAAAGAGAGGGGAAGTCAACGCGAGGAATCGGACGGCTCCTAATCACGCGCATCAAACGGCTAGGGCTGGACCGGCCGAAACTGTTCGGCCGGTGCACCGGCGCCTAGCATCGCCCTTTCTCTAAGTTAAAAAAACTTGGACTCCTACATTACTGTCTCACATTAGCCCAACAAAGTTTTCTCTACTGAACTAAAAAATAATTTTATTTTTTTGCATGGTAAACAAATTTCTCTACTAGATAAAAATATAGATTCATACGTACAAATTATCAAAATACTTATGTTTAATATAATAAAGTATGTGGCTTCAATTTTATTTTCCTCTACTAGATATAGAAGTAGGTCCATACATACAAATTACAAAAGTACTTCTATTTAATATAATAAAGTATGCCTACAATAGGATGTTTGTTTTGCTTATAATAGCACGTCACCGGCAATAAATCTGAATCTGAGACTCAAATTAAGCAAACATGTAAGTGCCAAACATTTATATTTGTATCTGTACAAAAGATAATAAAATTTACATGCAAAAGGAAAATACACCAACACTCGAAATATGAGGCGCATAACAAAACATACAGTAAATGTTTTAAATAAATTACACTAATATAGGTAAGTATATGGACTAGACATGTAAAAATAACAAAATCATAATGACTGCTTATACAAATAAAGTCTGGTACAGACAGTTTGATATGTCATGTACACGTTATTCATCCAAGTCTCATCTGCCTTTTTTATTTAAAAAAAGAGGTACGTCCAAGGTTGATGTAAAAAAAAGGTACGCCCAAGGCAATCTACTATATCTAAATAGCTAGCCCACACTATTAGAAATTCTCTAGCTTCTCCTTAAGCCACATCACCCAAATTAATTTAGCCCTTGGATATACTAGATCAATCAACAATATCCGTCGGATCAACACACTAAGAGCTACTGCAACTACCATATGTAGTAACTGTCGCATGCATGCAAATGCATGCAGTAACTCCTGCCTATAAATATTTTACTCAAGGAAAAAATGCAGACGTGCATGAGTGCTCTATATGAAAGAAAAGCGAGTCGTACATGCATATTTTATTTTGTTTTGGTCTAACTTTGAATTGTAGATAGAAATATTTATTTACTTATTTATTTGTAAAATATTGATAAACAAATTATCTTACTTCAGGAGAAGCTATAAAGACAGTAGCTAAATGTTTAATTCAACACAATTTTTATTTCATATGGAATCCTGCCACAACGCGCGGGGCATCATCTAGTTACTAATAAAGTGTGTTGCCATTGCATAGAAGGCTGCCAACTATAGGGAGTGTCCCTCCATAAAAAAAAGAGAGTCCAAGCAGATTACTACTTCTAATGATGTTGTCGTATTAATCAATCCGAACTTCTTTTTCTATGTTAAAAAAAATTGGACTCCTACATAGGTATGCCTTTGCCATGAAGAATTTATATAGAAGAATTCGACTCGAATAAGAAAAGGAAAAGTGGACGAGTCAAGCACATGTAAACCCATATCGATTCAATCAGTAAGCATATGATGTAAACTTTGGCATCAGCAAGACTAATAGATTAGAAGTAGGAGAAATAGTTGTATGTACCTACAGACTGATTCTGATTCATGTTCAACTAATACTTGATCTCGCAAACTAGAACTGCAATGGCATATATGTATTTAACCAAATGTTAAAAGTGCATGCATGCATGCAGAAGGCTTACTTTCCTAAAATATAACTATATTGTACCTTTCCATCATAATAGTACGTAACTATACAGGTAAACCTGAGCTTCATATAGCTAAACAGAACTGGATAATTGTCTAAACAATATATCAGCCAAGCAAGAGTGGGTCAAATCAAATCCATCAAAAGTCTGTACCTACATGCGAAGAGAAAAAAAGTTATCTACCCTGTCCAAAAATAGCAATCACTTAGATCTTGAGTACTTTATGCTCTAAACCATTTTTGACAGAAGTTTCAAGGACACATTTTCACATATTGAAAAGCAAATCCCATATATTTTCATGATTATATATACAGAAAAAGTGTTAGACACAACTAATATCCTTCTAGAGGAAAAGAATGATCTACAATGCTTATATTGGCATTAGTTGAACATGGTAAATATGTATATAACAAGAAACATACAATAAGATTTAAATAAATAACACATTTGTTTTTTTCAACGGGATTCAGGTTGTAGCAGTAAAAAATGTAAACATTACATGCCTCGGATGTATAAAGATATACCAAGTGTTTTTACCAATGCAAAAATAATAGGCATGTAGTAGATGTATCAACAACAATGTGTGCGAAATGAGGAGAGTGAAGATGAGGGAAGGCATCCGTAAATTTTTTTTTGATACTAATGAAGTTCACCATTATTGGAAGTATGGACAAGAGAAAAGTGTGAAACTAAGAAAATTCAAAGAGTAAATGTGCGTATAAAGATCGCCAAAAAGGATACACTATGCACACTTTATATATATGCCATTGTGAACCACATACCAGCAAATGAACTATAAGAGCAATGTAGTATTGTGTGTGTGAGTGTGTGTGAGAGAGAAGGTTTAAATCAATGGCCAGTTCAGAGAAATTGGTTGCTTCAATTTACAGAGCAGTTAATTTTGACACGATAAAGAATAACAAGCTTGACGAAATTATGTGTGTGAGGGAGCGGAGAAACCGTATATATATATATATATATATATATATATATATATATATATATATATATATATAGTGTTATTATTCATCACACAGGGTGCAGAATAAGTTATTCTTTACCCGAGGTAATCTTACGATCATTTCATAATTAAATTACATTTTGAATTCAAATAGTTACATTTCTATTGATTTTCTACGTAAAATTTGACATAAGAAAATAAAAATATAGGTCATAAGATAAGAAAATTTGCAGTTTATATGTATTTAGACTATGTTTGTACGTTTGTAATTTTACATAATATAAAATATTTTTTACAACGATTATATATTTTCTTACGGTCCTTTTTTACGTCGGAAATAAGACAAAACTTACCGAACGTAAAACTACGATGCATTGATGGTAAAATAGAGGGGGGGGGTGAAGAATAACTATTCCTCACCCAGGGTGACGAATAGCGCGACCCTATATATATATATATATATATATATATATATATATATATATATATATATATATATATATATATATATATAGCCCGTCTATTCTGATAATATTATCAGAATAGTTATTCTGATAACACTTCCGCACTGCATGCTCAACGCGAGGGCACTGCACTTTCTTTAACAAGAGCACTGCATTACAGAGACCAGTGAACTTCGTGTCGGAAAAAAACTGCGTATAGTGTTTTTTCGGTACTGTTTTTGCTTTAATTTTTTAACCGTTTATCACGAGGCATGTAATATATCGTTGGAAAGCTATGAATTATGTGCAACTTCACCATGTTGAACACTTTTCGAGATTCCCCGCGGTTTAAGAGCAGTTTCAAAAATGGTGCGGCCCACAAAGAGTGGCAGCGAGCGTTTTTTTGCTTTTTTTCTAAACCGCTCATCGGAATGAGACAAATGATACACCGTTGGATGGATATCATCGAGGCGCATCTTTTTCGTAACTATTGTTTTCTCTAATTTGTTATGGTTTAAGAGCAGTTTCAAATTTGCTAAATCGCGGAATTCTGTTTTTCAAAAAAATACAAATTTTCGGTACTGTTTTTGCTCCAGTTTTTTAATCGTTTGTCGAAACAAGGCGTGTAATATACCGTTGAAAATCTATGGACGAGGCACAACTTTCATATGTTGAAATGTTTTTGAGATTCCTTATGGTTTTAAGTTAATTTTGAAAATCGTGCGGCGGACGACGATTGCCAGCGGCCGTTTTTCGCAAATTTTTTACAAACCGCTGATCGAAATGATTCAAACGATACGCCATTGGAAAGATATCGACGAGGCGCAACTTTTTCATGTAGAACACTCTCTGTAATTCTTTACGGTTTAAGAGGAATTTCAAATTTACCGAAATACAGACACTCTGTTTTTCGCGACACCTAAATCGACGTGGGTATTTCATCCGACTGAAAACCGCACTGCATCGGACGAAATGCCGCACTTCATCAGACGGGTAAGAGAACTGCATGGTTTCTTTTTATTCAAACGTAATTTATTTAAGGACGAGAAAGTAGAGTGCACTTCACATCGGGTGTAAATGAACCACAACACTATCAAGAAGTGAACCTCGTTACTTTTTTTGTCGTTTCCGTAACATTTTTTTTCTTTACACTTACGAGATGAACAACATCATACGCCCGACCGCACTGTTTTAGACTGAAAATCGCACTGCATCAGACGGGCAAGAGAACTGCATGATTCGTTTTTGTTAGACGTAAATTTCCCGGACGAGAAAGTGGACCGGACCGTGCTTCACATCGGGAGTAAGTAAACCGCAAAACTATCGACAAGTGGACCGCATTACCTTTTTTTGTTGTTTTCCGTAACATTTTTCTGCACTTCAAATTTTTTTGGGGTGATTGAACCGCAATAGTACCGAAGTAAACCGCAACACTACTGTAAGTGAACCGTATGTGTTTTTGTTGTCTTTTTTTTGTCTTTGTTCTAACCTTTTCATAGGCTTAAGTGGACCAGTGCACTGTATTGATATTTTAGATGCATTTTTTCAGACAGCAAAAGCGAACCGCACTGCATGCGTACACACACAGCATTGCAAGCATATCCAAAAAATAAGTGAAACTGCCACATGTGACAACAAACATATCTTTTTCTCAAAAAAATACATTGATGACCGATGGGGTGGACTGCACCCATACACACACCGCATTGCAAGCATACCCAAAAGGGACTGCACGTGCATGATGCTCGTGGGTTGTTATCTCGTCAACGAGTGGGGTTTTAATTTCCTTCTTTTTTCCACCGAAGAGGTGAACCGATGCTTGCAACAGAAAAACAGAAGTGAACACTTGCAGGCCATATGCTCATATACACTACAGCAAGATGGGCTTCTACAGGTTCAGTGGACAAGTACGGGGGATGGGGAGCTGCATGCCGGTGTCCTCTCCACTGCTCGCTCCAGAGCCAAAGAACTGCATGAAGAGGCGTTTTGCACTGCATCAACATCAACCATAATCCCCCGTCTATCAATTATGCCCTGCCCTGTAAAGCCAAATCGCACTGCTGTCAGTTGAGAACCCACAAATTGCATCGCTAGAGTACACACCCACGAGCTGAACCGTGGGAGATGCACGCCACACACTGCAGTGGTAAACTTGAGCTGATCTTCCACGCTAAACATCAACAACAACCAAAAAATATTTCAGAGGATATGGAAAGAAGAAGAATAGGGAGTAGCAGTGCTACAAATCAAAAGAACTAAATCCATCCGCCCACCTTCATCGCCCTAGAATGCCAAGCAACAGGGGTGTAGGTAGAAAGTCGCTGTCGCCAGCCGTTGGGGAGCTCCGGCTTGGGAGCAACCGCCCAAGAGCCGCGGACTGCACACGCGTGCGCCACACTACACAGATGCGGTCGCAAACCGCATGGACAAAGGCTCGCGACGAGGCATGGAGATGGCGAATCCGGTCATGGGAAGGTCGATCCCGATGGACGTCGGCGAGAGTCAGAGCACGGTGGAGAGAGCCACGGATCCGGGCCATGGTGGTTGGAGTCGGCCATCTCCGTCGGCGTTAGCAGGATCTGGTGCTAATCGGGCCACCAAATGTGGAGGAAGGCGTGGGGCTAGGAGGAAGGTGGTGGAGGGAGGTGGGGAGAGGTGGCTCGTGTGGAGGAGGCGAGGCCGGATCCAGGCCGCCGCGGTTCCAATGGTTGGCCGCCGGAGGTAGCTAGCTGGGCGGCGGACCATGGCTCTGTGCGGCGGCGGTGCGTGGGATTAGAAGGCGGAGCAGGGGGGGCTGGTGGTGCGCGGGGTGGGGTGGGAGAGGGGCAGGGTTCTGGTCGTGGCGGGGTGGGGTGCCGCGGTGGCCGCCGGCTGTGGGAGTGGTGGTGGGCTGCCGGGCTTGGGGTAGGTGGTGGTGGTGCAGGGCACCGATGCGGAAGGGAACCGGATCCTCTAACATTGGGAAGGAAAGTCACGGTGCTATAGTGTTTTCTTAATGTAAAATAAAAAAAGGAAAGTTAGGGATTATTAGTAGGTAGTTAGTAGGTTGTTTGCTGTTGATATTTATTGTTAATATAAATAATTCAAAATTAATTTTATTTGACCATTAGTTTGTTTGTATGTAATTACTATAAATGTACACAGTAGATTATCAATTTTCAAATTAATTTAAATCATTTTAGCCATAATTATATGGATAGAAAGAAGGAATGTTAGAGTATTGTGGCTTCTCTAACTTTCCTTGTCAATGTTAGAGGATCCGCTTCCATGCGGAAGGGGATGGAGGTTGTGGCCCTCGGGCTTGAGGGGAGTGGTGGGTAATGGGGCAGGCCGGTGGTCGTCGGAGTACAGAGGTGTTATTAGAATAAGACTCTTATATATATAGGTAAAATGTTTGGGGCACCTAGGTGCCTGGGCACCTAGGCCCATTATGGTAACCCATTTTTATTAGTGCATGGCGTGCAATCAGTGAATGATTGCTTTCCATTTTTCATTTGCATGCACTACTTGATTGCTTTCCAAAAAAATATTATGTTGATTTCCTAGCAATAACCCCTTTCCAAATATTATGTTGACGTATTATACATAATGAAAATATACACATACGCGGGATATTATATGTAATGAAAATATACACTTACCACAAATATTACTTAATGAAAAATATACATACCCATGGTATTATATATACTAAGAATATACACATTCCTAAGGTATTATACTAAATAAAAATTATGGGTATACCTCGGGTATCTCAAATACCTAATAATAAGACGTAATGAATATACCCAGAAATATTATGAGTATGTAGATACCTTGAAAATATCATGATTATGTATGTAAATCTAGTATGCATATATCTAAATGGTGTATGTACTACAAATCATTGACACATGCCCGAGGTATCAAATATCTTGTAATGAGACGCAATGTGTATATACCCAGAAATATCATGAGTATGTAGACACCTCAAAATAAATTTGGGACTATGTGAATTTTTTTAGTACTAAAGATATTCTCAGGTATGTCTATACCCAAAATATTTTTTTATATATTCAGGATTTACTAATATGTACCTACAAACATCATATCCACCTACAACAAACTTCAAATGATATACACATTTATTTTTTGGGGTATTTTAAATTTTTGAATACGTCAAACATGAGAATACCGGAAATATTTCTAGATAACTTTGATTTTAATAAGATGATACATGCACGTACACTACATACCTCAGACACAAAAAAGACCGTGTTCCAAATTAGATAGATATTTCTTTCTTATTGTCGTGGACCAATCAAATTAATACCTTATTAAGAAGGCATGTAATCATCAATTTAATAACGTTAATTGATGGAAGCACAGCAGATTCTTTCCA
>NC_041392.1:596244000-596336582 GCF_002162155.2 Triticum dicoccoides | reverse complement strand
TGATAACATCCTTAAGAGTCTTATTCTACTAACAAAATCTTCTTATTCTGCTAACACTTAAGCACCGCCCTGCACACCTCAAGTGAACCGCAGCAGAAAACCGCCCACACCCACCACCATGTCCCGCACCTTATCCCCACTTCTTCCCCGGGGCAACCCACCACCCTACAGCGCACCTCAACTCCCTCTCCTTCCCACCTTCCTCACCGCCGGGCCGCCACGACCATTCCCACCTTCCACCACTCCGACCTCCTGACGCCCCGTGACACCCCGGCTTCCCACGGCTCCGGTCGCCCCCACCTCTCACCGCCCAGCGCCATGCCATGACTCCCAGGCAGCCACACCCCGGCGCCAGATCCGAGCGGTAGGGGCCCTATGGTGCTTCTCTCCCCGCGCGCCCGACGTCACCCCATCCGCCGGATCAGACCCGCCAGCTCTATCCCCTCGCATCTCCACCTTCCTCTCCCCCACCCCCATCTAATTTCTGCTCCAGGACACACCACCGCCGCCGGCCCACCCAACCCAGCACGCCACCGCTCCGCTCAACCTGACCCAGCACCTCAGGAGGCACCAGCCCCCACCACCACGCCTTCCCCTAGGGGCTTTTCCCCGACCACCACTCTCGCACCTTCTTGGATCCCCTCATCCTCAATTTTTCGTCGGCGACCTCCACCTCACTATCGACTTGTGGCTCTCGCGGCGTCGCCAACCCCCCTGCTCGTCCCGATGTCCACTTCGGTGTTGCCCCAACGGCAGCAGAAGAGATGCCGACAGGGCTCCCCTGCACCACAGCACGCGGGGAGGTGCGTGTCCTCCCTGTCGGCTTGACCTCCTCCTCCGGCACGCCATGCCTCCTTCGACCAAAGAGAGCATTTCGCTCCAGATCTGCATGTGGTTTGATTGCCTGTAGCTGTAGTGCGAAGAGTAGTGGCCTCTCCTCCCGCTCCATCGTGTGGAGTTGACCGCGTACGGCATTGCAGTCTGGCTGCAGCGTGTGGGTGCATTTTCGCAGGGCGCAGTGGCGTGCAGTCCATGTGCAGTTTCGCATTGTGGATGTGGCTCCAGGAGCTCCTCGCTCAGCTGCGCCGTGCCCGGATTCGTGGTGGACTGCGGCAGCGGTGGCATGGTCCTGCATCCACGAAACAAAAAGCAGCGATTGGGTTTTCTTTCTAGTGCACGCCGTGTACTTGAGAGGTTCAGCTCATGGGTGAACGCAGCCCGCCGCTGCAGTTTTTGGGCGATGCAGTTGGGTTGCCTGCAGCTCACCTTCGACGTGCAGTTCACCAGCGTCGGGCATGCGGTCCGGCTACGCGCGCGTTGCAGAGATTGGGCCCGGCGGCAGTGCTGATGCCCGGCACTGCAGTCCGCTGTGGTTAATTGCTGCGGTTTCAGATTAATCTCTTTTGCAGGAGAGAAGCCAAGAAGCAAACAAAGAGAAAAGAAGTGCACTGCACACTCGGACTAAAAAAAACTTGTCGATGATCGTTTGCTAATTGAATCATGTAGTTAATGTGTATTATGAAGTCCATTTTTTGCTATCCTCGCAGTTCAGTTTATTTTTGTAGTAAAAAAGTAAACAGTGAAAGGAAAAGTGAGTGCAGTGCACTAGGCGTGTGTTCGCAGTGGGCAAGACGGCAAAAGGCAGCCCATGTGGTTCAGTTAGTTGATGCTGGTGCTCGAGAGCTAATTTTGCTGTGTAGATGATGTATGTATGGCTGTATGTGTGCCCAGAGATCCATTATTTTTTTCCTTTTTGCATCAAGAAAATCCCCTCATTATTAAGGGAATTGCTGTTCATTGTTACGAAAAATGTGTAACATTCACTCTGTAAAAAAGCATGGTCATTATTCTCATAACAAAAAAAGATGCAGTTCTCTTGTCTAGGCCATGTAATTTAGATGCATTTTTAAAAAGTTAATAAAAGAAATAAAATGAAGCCGATCACTAACATTGGCCATGTGGTCCACATAAGCCTATAAAATTTTTAAGTGAAAATACAAAATGTCATGCTGATCACTTAGACTTGTGTCACGGTTCACTTTTCCCTTGGTGTGGTTTAATTGGCCTCATCTCTACGCATAAAGAAGTTAGGAGAAAAAAAATAAAAACACATGTGGTTCGCTTCTCTATAGAGTTGCAGTCCACTTATACCTGATGTGAAGTGCACTCCACTTTCTCATTTTTCCCGTAGTGTGGTTTAATTGACCTCACCTCTGTGCATAAAAAAGTTTGGAAAAGAAACAAAAACACATGCGGTTCGCTTCTCTATGGAGTTGTGGTCCACGTATACTCGACGTGAAGTGCACTCCACTTTCTCGTTTTGAAAAGTTTACATCCGACAAAAAAACCATGAAGTACGCCTGCCTGTCTAGTGCAGTGTGGTTTTCAGTCTGATGCAGTGCGGTTTTTAGTCCGATGTGGTTCACCCGTCGATTTTGGTATCACGAAAAACAGAGTGTCCGCAAAATCTCACTGTTGAAAACATGAAAAGAAAAAGCTGAAGAATAGTTGTTCGTGAAGTTCACTATGTCTCTATAGAAGAATAAGTGTAGTTCACTCGTCTTATCACCGGAGTTCATACTCGTCAACAAAAAAGTGGAAAAAACAAAATTAGGGAGCAGAAAAAAAATAGTGCACTTAACTACTAGTGTCGCAGTACATTTCTCTCGACCATGGGGTTCACTTCTTTGCCCATGTAAAACACAGTTAGTGAGAGGTTCATTATATTGACACATGTTGTATAAAAAAGCAAGAGTTAATTTTAATGCAGTCCCCTCCAAGAGCAATGTATGAAAAAAGACAACAAAATACTCATGCGGCTCACCCTTGGTAGTGTTGCGGTTCACTTACTCACAATGTGAAGTGCTGAAAAAATGTTACCGAGACGATTAAATAAAAGAATGATTGTCTTGAAAAATTTACGTCTAACAAAAAGAAACCATGAAGTTCGCTTGCCCATCTGACGCAGTGCGGTTTTTAGTATCAAGCAACACGGTTTTCTGTCCATTGAAGTTCACTCGTCGATTTTGGTGTCGCGAAAAAACAGAGTGTCCGCATTTCATTAAAATCAAAATTACTCTTAAACCGTAATGAATCAGAGGGAGTGTTCTGCATGAAAAAGTTGCGTCTCATCTATATATTTCCAACGACGTATAATTTGAATCATTCTGATCAACGGTTTGTGAAAATTTCACGAAAAACGGCTGCTGCCACTCATCGTCAGCCACGCCATTTTTAAAATTAACTTAAAATCATAAGGAATCTCAAAAACATTTCAACACATGAAAGTTGCGCCTCGTCCGTAGTTTTTCATCGATGTATTATACGCCTCGTTTTGACAAAAATTGGAGCGAAAACAGTATAAAAAAATTACAAAAAATTCGAAAAAACACAATTCCGCGGTTTACTAAATTAAAAACTGCTCTTAAACAGTAACAAATTAGAGAAAATAATACATATGAAAAAGATGCGCCTTGATGATATTTTTCCAATGGTGTATCATTTGCTTCATGAGCGGTTCAGGAAAAAACGCTCGCTGCCACTCGCCGTGAGCCGCACCATTTTCAAAACTGCTCTTAAACCATGATGAATCTCGAAAAGTGTTCAACATGGCGAAGTAGCACCTAATCCATAGCTTTTCAATGGTATATTACACGCCTTGTTCCGACGAAGAGTTAATAAAACTAGAGCCAAAAAAGTATCGAAAAACACAGCGTGCAGTTTTTTGTGACGGGAACTTCACTCGCGTGAGTACTGCAACACACTTGGTTCAAACAATGACGTGCACTTGCATTGGGCGTGCAGTGCGGAAGTGTTATCAGAATAGTTATTCGAAGAATATTAGCAGAATAGACCGGCTGTATATATATTATTCTTCACCCTCTCTCTATTTTGACATCAATGCACCGTATTTTTGTATTTCGTAAATTTTGTCTTATTTCATACATAAAAAGAAAACGTAAGAAAATATATACTCACCTTAAAAAATATTTTATGTTACGTAAAATTACGAATGTAATATAGTGTAAAACATACATAAAATGTGATTTTTCTGATCTTATAACCTATATTTTTGTTTTTTATACCAAAGGTTACATATTGAATCAATATGCATGTAACTATTTATATTCTAAATGTAATTTATTTAGGAACCGATCGTAAAATTATATCGAAAGGACGTGAACATTCCTAAACTACTTTATGTACCCTTTATAAAACACGATAGAAAAATAGATAAAAAAGAATCAAAAAATTTAAATAAGAAAAAGAAATGGAAAATAATTAAAGCTATAAAAATGTAAGAAACTAAAACTTATAATTAAACTAGTTCGTTGTTGTTCCCGAGTAAAACTATAGAGAAAAACAACGTGAAAAGCAAAAGGCAGGAAAAATCTGCCCCTAGCCTCCGCCATAGCTAAGCCATATGGCTATGTAGCCGAGGGAGCCATATATATCTCGCATTACGAGAGATAGACTGTGTGTTTTACATGAGCTTCTTTTCCTAAGAAACCTTTGAGCAGGGTGTTACTTGAGGCACCTCTCTTTTACTTTCTTCTTCACCTTTCTTTGTTTTTCTTGTTATTTTTAATTCTTTTTTGAAGCATTTTCATTTATTACTTTATGTCTTTGATTTCCTTTGTTTCTCTTTGTTGTTTTTTCCTATATTTTTATTATCTGTGCTTGTCCCATTTGTGCTTTAGTTTTGTTTTTTCTTCTCCTTTTTATTTTTCATTTTCCCATGTCTGTAACACCCTTATTTGGAATAAAATGTTGGGGAGGTGTTGGAGAAGCTCTTATACCCCATGTACGAGATGGAGCTTTTTTTGAGAGAGAATACGCTATGGAGCTGGGGCAGAATTGTTAGACGCAAGCAACATGGAATCAAAGTAGTTAAGGTGATCCAGAAATAACCAGTGGACATCAACCCGTTTTAACCGCCAACCACAACCTGAAAATAGCTAATGAGCATGATTGGACAGATATTTGGACAGGGCTTTACGACAACTGTCATTTATTTTAGCAATTTCTGTCTGGGCTTCTTAATACTCTTATCCCCTTTTTGGGTTTTCGCGTATTTGAGCTTATTTTAGCAGGTAATGTCTGGACAATGTATTACGGCAGCTGTCATTCATTTTCCTTAACCTTCTTTCTCATTTCCAATTACTCCATTTTTGGAACCATTTTTCATATAATCTTTGTATGTCTTTGATTTTCCTTCGTTTTTCTGTCTTTTTTATTAGTTTTGCTTGTACCATTTATCTTTTATCTTTTATTTATTATTTTTCTTCTTGTTTTCAATTTCCCATACACATTATTTGGGATGAATAGTTATCTTATAACACACAAACATTTTCGAAAATAATAAATTTTGTATAATCTTTTTTGATATGCGATGAATATTTTTTAATACTCAATAAATATTTTTAAATTACATGATGTAATTTTTTAGAACACAAGATAAATGTTTTTAATACTCGATGAACTTTTTGAAATATATTATAAACTTTTATGAAGACTAGATTAACATTTTTGTGATACACAATGATTATTTTATAAATTACCCAATGAGCTTTTTTCGAAATATATGGTAAACACGTTAAATTATCTTGATCATCAAATTTAGATATTAACAGTTAGGACTTAAAAGATACAGCGTCACATACAAATAATGTCTGGTACAAACAGTTTAATATGTCACGTACACGTTATTTATCCAAGTCTCATCTGCCTTTTCTATTAAAAAAAGAGGTACGTCCAAGCTTGATGTCAAAAAAAGGTACACCCAAGGCAATTCTATACCTACTAATAAAGCAAGGTGATATTCTTGGTTTTATCCCGCTGGATGATTTTATCTTCTACTAAAAAGATATACGCGAGGTGGTACTAATTCCGGGACATATATATCTTATTCGGCGACGTGGATTGCCGAGCGTACACGCCTGGGCTGGAGTGAGGCGTTTGGCGGGATGGGCCAAGTCCGTTCGGCCCATAGCCTGCAAGAGCTCTCACTTTCATCCAAGCATGACTCCATCTCCTCATAAAATCAAATTAGAGCTCGACTCCAAATTTCGTTCATTGTGTGTCCGTGTGTGTAGGGGACACTCCCATTAGAGAACGACTTATACACCTGGGAAACTGATCCCTAATTTTTGCATATAAGATATAACTACGATACTTAATTGCTGCTACGAGAATAAACACATAGCTAATCCTTTTGATTTCCTCCTCATATCACAGGAACTCGCTGATGCCGCCCACCGCCAGCAAATCCAGGAGCCTGGTCCACTCCATCGACATTGTAGACAGCCAAGCTACTGTCACGCTGTGACAGCACTAACTGTGCCGCAGAAACTCACAAATGCCGTCGGGCGTGCCATCCTCTGGCAGCAAGTCTAGGAACCTGATGCTCTTCCAACAGCCGGACCATCGTCAATTGTGTCGGCATTAGCCAGTCCAGCATGAACACTGCCGTCCGCTGCTTTGGTCGTAAAGAAAAACGAATCGAGTCCCCACAGCAACGAGGAGGGCAAAGACGCTCCTGTGGGCCCACATGGAGGTGAACGAAGCCGTCGAAGCGGCCAAGGCGCCGCTGCTACAATTGTCGCGACAAAAGTAGGGGCGATCGCATAGATTTAGTTCGTCAACCTCGATTATTATTTGCGATTCTTCGGATCTGTGAGAGGTAGATTGGTTCGCCCTGGTTTTCCCAGGGGATGTTGGCCAATCAGGAATTACTGGGTATCTATATCATTTATTTACTTATGGTGGAAAATTGTTCTGCATAACAGTAGTTCTTGTGCCCCTTAGTGTATATGTTCACATCTGTGGTCATGTATGCCCCTTGAGAAGATGTGAGTTATCAGCAGCCACGTAGTTCTTAGCTTTTGTTGCATCATTCTTCTGGATAGTGAATAAAATGGCGTATCTTTTAGATTACTTCTTCACCAACTTATGTTCCACCATACAATGATACCATGGAAAAATAGCTATGTATAGTGCCGCTATAAATTTCAACAGGTACGGGTGCATGTATTTTTTTCTGTTTTTTTATCCGTTGCAACACACGGGCCTTTTTGCTAGTACTAATAAAGTGTGTTGCTATTGCATAGAAGGCTGGCAACTATAAATGTCCCTCCATCTAAAAAAGAGAGTCCAAACAGATTACTACTTCTAATGATGTCGTCGTATTAATCAATCCGGACTCCTTTTTGTAAGTTAAAAAAAAACTTGGACACCTACATTACTGTCTCACATTATCCCAACAAAGTTTTCTCTACTGAACAAAATATAATTTTCTTTTTTTTTACAGTAGATTTGTACGTACAAATTATCAAAATACTTCTGTTTAATATAATAAAGTATGCGGCCTCAATTTTTTTCCTCTAGCAGATATAAAAGTAGGTCCGTACATACAAATTACAAAACTACTTCTATTTAATATAGTAAAGTATGCCTACAATAGGATGTTTGTTTTGCTTATAATAGCCCGTCACCGGCAATAAATATGAATCTGAGACTCAAATTAAGCGAACATGTAAGTGCCAAACATTTATATTAGTATTTGTACAAAAGATAATAAAATTTACATGCAAAAGGAAATGACACCAACACTCGAAATATGAGGCGCATAACAAAACATACAGTAATTTTTTAAATAAATTACACCAATATAGGTAGGTATATGGAGTAGACATGTAAAAATAACAAGATCATAATGACTGCTTATACAAATAAAGTCTGGTACAGACCGTTTGATATGTCACGTACACGTTATTCATCCAAGTCTCATCTGCCTTTTTTATTAAAAAAGAGGTACGTCCAAGGTTGATGTCAAAAAAAAGAGGTACGCCCAAGGCAATTACTAATAAAGTGTGTTGTCATTGCATAGAAGGCTGCCAACTATAGGGACTGTCCCTCCATCTAAAAAAGAGAGTCCAAGCAGATTACTACTTCTAATGATGTCGTCGTACTAATCTGAACTTCTTTTTCTATCTTAAAAAAACTTGGACTCCTACATTACTGTCTCACGTTAGCCCAACAAAGTTTTTTCTACTGAACTAAAAAATAATTTTCTTTTTTGCATGGTAAATGTTTTTCTCTACAAAATAAAAAAAAGTAGATTCCTACGTACAAATTACCAAAGCATTTTTTTTAATATAATAAAGTATAACAACCCAATTTTCAATTTGGATGTTATTCATTAGGTCATCATATGCATCCATAATTTGTTCATTTTTTAATTTGTTTTATTTGGAATTTTGATCCTAGATACCTTAAGAAACTCAAGGACCATTTGAGAGAGTTGGAGGTTTTCACAAATGTCTAATTTTTGAATTTTCAAAATTGGCAAATTGGATCAAAGTGATTTTATTTGAAATTATTTTTCTAATTATTTCAAATAAATAAAATAATGAGAGAAGTTAATATGGCTTCTTAAAAAACAGATAGGAAATATTGGAAATTTATTTCTGAATAAAATTATATTTATTTGATTTCTATTTGCAATTTTATTCAGTTGCATTTTACTAAATTAGGGATAAAGTTGCATTTTTAAAAATTGCCTTTAGTCCAGAAAATGTTCACTTTGTCCCAAATATTAGGAAGGGATGGCGAAAATTATTTCTGGAATTTTAGGAATTTTATTTTATTTATTCGGATTTTTCTTCGTGGCGCTATTTTTTATAAAAAAACTCCTTTAGACCGACTTGGCCGAAGCCCAGCCGGCCCAGCGGCGCCGTCGCCTTCCCCGAGCCGCCGCCCGAGTCCGCCTCCCGCACGTCGTGCCACCGCCGCTGTGTCTGAGCGGGACACCGCTCGGCGCCCCCTTCCCCAAGCTGCGTCACCCCCGGCCTTTAAAAGCCGAGGCCCCGTCCCCCTCCTCCTTGTCAATCGCCGACGTCGCCCCGCCCGCAGCCGCCGCTCGCCGCTGCCCCATGCCGTTGCTCGCCGCTGCCCCGCTTGGTCGCACCACCCCGCCGCGAGCGCCGCCGCCTCGCGGTGCCGTCCCGCCTCGCCGGAGCCGATGCACCGCCAACTATCGCTGCCACCGTCTATTTTTCTCGCCGAACCACCCAACCGGCCGAACCAGTATAAAACCGCCGCCCTGATCCGGTTTTTGGTTTTCTTTCCTAAACCCGGTTTATTTTTTGGTTAGTTTAATTAGCGGACGTTTGCCCGTTAGTCTTCGATAGCGAACGGTTTTCGTTCGTTAGGTTTCTGTAGTGAACGTTCGTTCGTTAGATTTTTCTTTTTCTGTTTATTTTCGGTTAAGGACCTATCCGTAATTATTTTCTTTGCAGTTTAGTCCCTGATCTTTAATCGATCATAACTTTTTGCCTGTTTATCCAAATCCAACGAAGCCAACGCCAAATTCTTCGTCATGATCCCCTCTGTTCAGATAATCAACTTAAACATGTTTTTGAAAGTTTAAAATTTGGTTTCAAACAGATTTGAATTCGAACTTCTTTTGATCGTAACTTGAGTTTCGTATCTCCGATTTGATTGATTCTTTTTGCAAATCAAAGCTCTTCACTTGAACTTTCTGTTTAGATCTTTTTCTCTAGTTTTTTTGCATCTTATGCTTGAGTGCTTATGTATGCTATTGTTTGTTCACGATAGATTTTCCAGAGTGCGAAGCTTGCTACTACGAATCTCTAGGGTTTTCCAACAGTCAGCAAGGCAAGTTACACTTCGATTATATCCCTTTATCACCCAATTTTTATGCATTAGTTTGAACCCTCAAACATTGCATGAGTAGGATTGGGAACATGTGGTTATTGTTAAGTAGTTGATGAGGTAGGAACGTATTATCCTTTTATCAAACCCTGGATTATATGTTTTGTTACATATTGCTTAGCCATGCTCGTAGACGGGGATTGGTATGTGAGATTCATGAAAGTTGCGAGAGGTGTTATAACTAAGGGAAACTTAAGGTGGCTACTTTAATACACATCTAGATGGATTGGTTGCGGGCACTTGGAGCAATCCAGTGTTATCCTAGGATATCCCGGAGTACCCATCTGATCATCCTATGGAATGCCACCTAGGCTCAAAGGGATCATAATATTATTCATGCTAGAAACTTTTGTGTGCAACCACAAGCCATTATGGGCTCTGGCATAGTTTAGTAAGTTGTGTGACCTCTTTCAGTGGTAGGCTAGTAGATTTAGGGGAAAGTAGGTGGTACTGTCTACCCAGAGTAAAGAGTTAATGCTTCAAAAAGACTATGTCTCGATCTTACGATCATGGATGTGGTCGAGTCTTGTGTGGAAAAGTGCACAAACCTCTATAGAGTGTATAAACTAATCATGATTAGCCGGGTCCCCAGTATGGACATCTTGAGTATCTAGTATTTGAATTATTGATTGATCTCATCACTTTACTTAATGAATTTGTTGGGTTATTAATATTCTTTTGGGAATTTAGTTGGGGGAACCTTCTCAATAATGGCATAAACTTGGTAGTTAAATAAAATATATTCCTTTTGTTGTAGGAAAACATTAGCTTTATGCAAATGTTAAACTTAGAGCCTCCACCAGCCAAATATGCATGTAGTGATAGTTATTATTGCATCATTTTCTCTATAGTGTGATCTTGCCAGCATATTCCATGTGCTGACATACACGGCTGCAACGTATCATGTTGCAGAATTTTCAGACGAAGAGTAAGGTGCGATAGGTGATACGTCTCCAACATATCTAATTTTTCGCATGCTTTTCCTCTTGTTTTGGACTCTAATTTGCATGATTTGAACAAAACTAACCCCGGACTGACGCTATTTTCAGCAGAACTACCATGGTGTTGTTTTTGTGCAGAAATAAAAGTTCTTGTAATGGAACGAAACTTTGCGAGGATTTTTTATATCAACAATAAGAATTTCTGGAGCCAAGACCTACCGGAGAGGGGCCCCTGGGAGGGCACAACCCACCAGGGCGCGCCCCCTCTCTTGGCGCGCCCAGGTGGGTTGTACCCACCTGGTGGGCCCGCTAATGACTCCCTTGATACTATAAAATCACATATTTTCAGAGAAAAAAATCAGGGAGAAAGAATTATCGTGATACATGAGACGGAGCCGCCGCTAGACCCTGTTCTTCCTCGGGAGGGCAGATCTGGAGTACGTTTGGGGCTCCGGAGAGGGGGATCTTCGTTCTTCGTCATCACCAACCCTTCTCCATCGCCAATTCCATGATGCTCCCCACCGGGAGTGAGTAATTCCTTCGTAGGCTCGCTGGTCAGTGAGGAGTTGGATGAGATTCATCATGTAATCGAGTTAGTTTTGTTAGGGCCCGATCCCTAGTATCCACTATGTTCTTAGATTGATGTTGCTATGACTTTGCCATGCTTAATGCTTGTCACTTTGGGCCTAGGTGCCATGATTTCATATCTGAACCGTTTATGAATTCATCATTATATCCATGTTCTAGATCCGATCTTGCAAGTTATAGTCACCTACTATGGTTATGATCCGACAACCCCGGAGTGACAACAACCGGGCCCACTCTCGGTGATGATCGTAGTTTGAGGGGTTCATGTATTCACCATGTGTTAATGCTTTGTTACAGTTCTCTATTAAAAGGAGGCCTTAATATCCCTTAGTTTCCAGTATGGACCCCGCTGCCACGGGAGGGTAGGACAAAAGATGTCATGCAAGTTCTTTTAGTAAAGCACGTGTGACTATTACCGGAATACATGCCTACATTATATCTATGAACTGGAGCTAGTGTCGTATCGCCCTAGGTTATAATTGTTAGGGAAGACAGTAATTTCAAAAAAATTCTACACACACGCAAGATCCTGGTGATGCATAGCAACGAGAGGGAAAAGTGTTGTCAACATACCCTCATAGACCGTAAGCGGAAGCGACGCGGTTGATGTAGTCGTGCATCTTCACGATCGACCGATCCTAGCACCGAAGGTACGGCACCTCTGTGATCTGCACATGTTCGGTTCGGTGACGTCCCACGAACTCACGATCCAGTAGAGCATCGAGGGAGAGCTTCATCAGCACGACGATGTGATGACGGTGATGATGATGCTACCGGAACAGGGCTTCGCCTAAGCACCGCTATGATATGACCGAGGTGGATTATGGTGGAGGGGGGCACCGCACACGGCTGGAAACAATCAACTTGTGTGTCTATGGGGTGCCCCCCTCCCCGTATATAAAGGAGTGGAGGAGAGGAGGGGTCGGCCCTCTCTATGGCGCGCCCTAGGGGAGTCCTACTCCCATCGGGAGTAGGATTCCCCCCTTCCCTAGTTGGAGTAGGAGAGGAAGGGAAGGAGGAGTAGGAGAGAAGGAAAGGCCCCCCCAAACCTATTCCAATTCGGTCTCCTGCCCAAAGGGGGGCGCACCAGCCCCTTGTGGGCTGGTGTGGTTCCTTCTTATGGCCCATAAGGCCCATAACTTCTCCCGGGGGGTTCCGTAACCTCCCGGTACTCTGGAAAAATGCCCGGACCACTCGGAACCATTCCGATGTCCAAACATAGGCTTCCACTATATCGATCTTTATGTCTCAACCATTTTGAAACTCATCGTCATGCCCGTGATCACATCCGGGACTCCAAAAAACCTTCGGTTCGTCAAAACACATAAGCTCATAATACTGATCGTCATCGAACGTTATGCGTGCGGATCCTACGGGTTCGAGAACTATGTAGACATGACCGAGACTCATTTCCGGTCAATAACCAATAGCGGAACCTGGATGCTCATATTAGTTCCTACATATTCTACGAAGATCTTTATCGGTCAAACCGCATAACAACATACGTTGTTCCCTTTGTCATCAGTATGTTACTTGCCCGAGATTCGATCGTCGGTATCTCAATACCTAGTTCAATCTCATTACTGGCAAGTCTCTTTACTTGTTCCGTAATGCATCATCCCGCAAGTAACTCATTAGTCACAATGCTTGCAAGGCTTATAGTGATGTGCATTACCAAGAGGGCCCGGAGATACCTCTCCGATACTCGGAGTGACAAATCCTAATCTCGATCTATGCCAACTCAACAAACACCATTGGAGACACCTTTCTACCTCTTGAGCATGCGTTGGTTTTCCCTTGAAGAGGAAAGGGTGATGCAGCAAAGCAGCGTAAGTATTTCCCTCGGTTTTTGAGAACCAAGGTATCAATCCAGTAGGAGACCACGCGCGAGTCACCTCGTACCTACACAAGCAAATAAGAACCTCGTAACCAACGCGATAAAGGGGTTGTCAATCCCTTCACGGCCTCTTGCAAGAGTGAGATCTGATAGAGATAATAATAATAAGATAAATATTTTTGGTATTTTTATGATATAAATTGAAAGTAAAGATTGCAAAATAAAATAGATTGGAAGCTTGTATGATGGAAAATAGACCCGGGGGCCATAGGTTTCACTAGTGGTTTCTCTCAAGATAGCATAAGTATTACGGTGGGTGAACAAATTACTGTCGAGCAATTGATAGAATCGAGCATAGTTATGAGAATATCTAGGTATGATCATGTATAAAGGCATCACGTCCGTGAAAAGTAGACCGACTCCTGCCTGCATCTACTACTATTACTCCACACATCGACCGCTATCCAACATGCATCTAGAGTATTAAGTTCATAAGAACGGAGTAACGCTTTAAGCAAGATGACATGATGTAGAGGGATAAACTCAAGCAATATGATATAAACCCCATCTTTTTATCCTCAATGGCAACAATACAATACATTTTGTTTCGCCTACTATCACTCGGATTGAGCACCGCAAGGTTGAACCCAAAGCTAAGCACTTCTCCCATTGCAAGAACGATCAATCTAGTAGGCCAAACCAAACTGATAACTCGAAGAGACTTGCAAAGATAACCAATCATACATAAAAGAATTCAGAGAAGATTCAAATATTGTTCATAGATAATCTTGATCATAAACCCACAATTCATCGGATCTCGACAAACACACCGCAAAAGAAGATTACATTGAATAGATCTCCAAGCGAATCAAGGAGAACTTTGTATTGAGATCCAAAGAGAGAGAAGAAGCCAACTAGATAATAACTATGGACCCGAAGGTCTGAGGTAAACTACTCACACATCATCTGAGAGGCTATGGTGTTGATGTAGAAGCCCTCTGTGATCAATGCCCCCTCCGGCGGAGCGCCGGAAAAGGCCCCAAGATGGGATCTCATGGGTACAAAAGGTTGCGGCGGTGGAATTAGTTTTTCGTGGTGCTCCCTGATGTTTTCAGGGTACGTAGGAATATATAGGAGGAAGAAGTAGGTCGGTGGATCCACGAGGGTGGAGGGCGCGCCTAGGGGGGTAGGAACGCCCCCTACCTCGTGGCCTCCTTGTTGATTCCTTGACGTCCACTCCAAGTCCTCTGGATCACGTTTGTTCCAAAAATCACGCTCCCGAAGGTTTCATTATGTTTGGACTCTGTTTGATATTCTTTTTCCGCGAAACACTGAAATAGGCAAAAAAAACAACAATTTGGGATGGGCCTCTGGTTTATAGGTTAGTCCCAAAATAATCTAAAAGTATGTAAATAAGCCCATTAAACATCTAAAACAGAATATATAATAGCATGGAACAATAAAAAATTATAGATACGTTGAAGACGTATCAAGCATCCCCAAGCTTAATTCCTGCTCGTCCTCGAGTAGGTAAATGATAAAAACAGAATTTTTGATGTGGAATGCTTCCTAACATATTTCTCAATGTAATTATCTTTTTATTGTGGCATGAATGTTCAGATCCGAAAGATTCAAGATAAAAGTTTAATATTGACATAAAAATAATAATACTTCAAGCATAGTAACTAAGCAATCATGTCTTCTCAAAATAACATGGCCAAAGAAAGTTATCCCTACAAAATCATATAGTCTGGCTATGCTCTATCTTTATCACACAAAATATTAAATCATGCACAACCCCGATGACAAGCCAAGCAATTGTTTCATACTTTTGATGTTCTCAAAATTTTTCAACTTTCATGCAATACATGAGCGTGAGTGATGTCTACTACACAACCTTCTTCTTGTAGACATTGTTGGGCCTCCAAGTGCAGAGGTTTGTAGGACAGTAGCAAATTTCCCTCAAGTGGATGACCTAAGGTTTAACAATCCGTAGGAGGCGTAGGATGAAGATGGTCTCTCTCAAGCAGCCCTGCAACAAAATAACAAAGAGTCTCTTGTTTCCCCAACACACCAATACAATGGTAAATAGTATAGGTGCACTAGTTCGGTGAAGAGATGGTGATACAAGTGGTATATGGATAGTAGATAATAGTTTTTGTAATCTTAAAATATAAAAACAGCAAGGTAACTAATGATAAAAGGGAGCGTAAACGGTATTGCAATGTGCTGAAACAAGGCCTAGGGTTCATACTTTCGCTAGTGCAAGTTCCCTCAACAATAATAACATAATTGGATCACATAACTATCCCTCAACATGCAACAAAGAGTCACTCCAAAGTCACTAATAGCGGAGAACAAACGAATAGATTATGGTAGGGTACGAAACCACCTCAAAGTTATTCTTTCCAATCAATCCGTTGGGCTATTCCTATAAGTGTCACAAACAGCCCTAGAGTTCGTACTAGAATAACACCTTAAGACACAAATCAACCAAAACCCTAATGTCACCTTGATACTCCAATGTCACCTCAAGTATCCGTGGGTATGATTATACGATATGCATCACACAATCTCAGATTCATCTATTCAACCAACACATAGGACCTCAAAGAGTGCCCCAAAGTTTCTACCGGAGAATCACGATGAAAACATGTGCCAACCCCAATGCATATGTTCATGGGCGGAACCCGCAAGTTGGTCACCAAAACATACATCAAGTGAATCATGTGACATCCCATTGTCACCACAGATATCCACGGCAAGACATACATCAAGTGTTCTCAAATCTTTAAAGACTCAATCCAATAAGATAACTTCAAAGGGGAAACTCAATCCATTACAAGAGAGTAGAGGGGGGGAGAAAACATCATAGGATCCAACTATAATAGCAAAGATCGTGATACATCAAGATCGTATCACCTCAAGAACACGAGAGAGAGATCAAACACATAGCTACTGGTACATACCCTTAGCCCCGAGGGAGAACTACTCCCTCCTCGTCATGGAGAGCACTGGGATGATGAAGATGGACACCGGAGAGGGATTGCCCCCTCCGTCAGGGTGCCGGAACGGGTCTAGATTGGCTTTCAGTGGCTACGGAGGCTTCTGGCGGCAGAACTCCCGATCTATTGTGCTCTCGGATGTTTTTAGGTTATATGGAGATATATAGGCAGAAGAAGTACGTCAGGGGGGCCACGAGGGGCCCACGAGGGTGGAGGGCGCGACCAGGGGGTGGGCGCGTCCCCTACCTCCTGGCCTCCTTGAAGCTTCCCTTACGTGCACTTCAAGTCTTCTAGGCTTCTTTCCTTCCAAAAATTGGTTCCATGAAGTTTCAGGTCAATTGGACTCCGTTTGGTTTTCCTTTTCTTCGAAACCCTAAAACAAGGTAGAAACAGAGACTGGCACTGGGCTCTGGGTTAATAGGTTAGTCCCAAAAATGATATAAAAGTGTATAATAAAGCCCATAAACATCCAATAAAGTAGATAATATAGCATGGAGCAATCAAAAATTATAGATATGTTGGAGACGTATCAGCATCCCCAAGCTTAATTCCTGCTCGTCCTCGAGTAGGTAAATGATAAAATAGAATTTTTGATGCAGAGTGCTACTTGGCATAATTTCAATGTAATTCTTCTTAATTGTGCTATGAATATTTAGATCCATAAGATTCAAGATAAAAGTTTAATATTGACATAGAAACAATAATACTTCAAGCATACTAACTAAGAAATTATGTCTTCTCAAAATAACATGGACAAAGGAAGTTCATCCCTACAAAATCATATAGTTTAGTCATGCTCCATTTTCGTCACACAAGAATGCTCTCATCATGCACAACCCTGATGACAAGCCAAGCAATTGTTTCATACTTTAGTAATCTCAAACCTATAAACTTTCACGCAATATATGAGCGCGAGTCATGGACATAGCACTATGGGTGGAATAGAATATAATGAGGGGGTTATGTGGAGAAGACAAAAAGGAGAAAGTCTCACATCAACGAGGCTAATCAATGGGCTATGCAGATGCCCATCGATTGATGTTAATGCAAGGAGTAGGGATTGCCATGCAACTGATGCATTAGAGCTATAAATGTATGAAAGCTCAACAAAAGAAACTTAGTGGGTGTGCATCCAACTTGCTCTCTCTCGAAGACCTAGGGCACCTGAGGAGGCCCATTGTTGGAATATACAAGCCAAGTTCTATAATGAAAAATTCCCACTAGTATATGAAAGTGACAAAACAAGAGACTCTCTATCATGAAGATTATGGTGCTACTTTGAAGCACAAGTGTGGCAAAGGATAGTAGCATTGTCCCTTCTCTCTTTTTCTCTCATTTTTTTGGGCCTTCTTTTTTTATGGACTTTTTTGGGGGGGGGGGCTTCTCTTTTTTATGGCCTTTCTCCCTTTTTTATTCCTCACTTGGGACAATTCTCTAGAAAATGATGATCATCACACTTCTATTTATTTACAATTCAATGATTACAACTCGATACTAGAACAAAGTATGACTCTATATGAATGCCTCCGGCGGTGTACCGGGATATGCAATGAATCAAGAGTGACATGTATGAATTATGAACGGTGGCTTTGCCACAAATACGATGTCAACTACATGATCATGCAAAGCAATATGACAATGATGAATGTGTCATGATAAACGGAACGGTGGAAAGTTGCATGGCAATATATCTCGGAATGGCTATGGAAATGCCATAATAGGTAGGTATGGTGGCTATTTTGAGGAAGATATAAGGAGGTTTATGTGTGAAAGAGCGTATCATATCATGGGGTTTGGATGCACCGTTGAAGTTTGCATCAACTCTCGATGTGAGAAAGGGCAATGCACGACACCGAAGAGGCTAGCAATGATGGAGGGGTGAGAGTGCGTATAATCCATGGACACAACATTAGTCATAAAGAACTCACATACTTATTGCAAAAATCTACAAGTCATCAAAAACCTCGGCACTACGCGCATGCTCCTAGGGGGATAGATTGGTAGGAAAGGACCATCGCTCGTCCCCGACCGCCACTCATAAGGAGGACAATCAAATAACACCTCATGTTTCAAATTTGTTACATAAATCATCAATGTACCCAATCAATGTGGATGCCACTACTGCCAATGCTCTAGCTGCACAGTTTGGGTGCCAACTAGGGGTTATGCCATTCACATATTTGGGTTTGCCAATGGGCACAACTAGGCCCAAAATTGTGGATCTGCTTCCACTATTTGATTGTATGGAAAGAAGATTAACTGCTAGTTCATGGTTTCTGCCCCAAGGTAGCAGGTTGCAGCTAGTAAACTCTGTTATCTCTTCATTGCCAATCTTTTTCCTTTGTAGTTTATCAATACCACAATGGATTTTAAAACAACTGGAAAGAATTCAGAGACAATGCCTCTGGAGAAAATATGGTCAGGAGAAGGGGAATTCTCTGGCTGCTTGGCCTTTGGTCTATAGGCCCAAACTTAAGGGTGGGCTTGGCATACTCAACGTGGGTCTACAAATTGAAGCTTTGTTAATGAAATTCCTCAATAAATTCTATAACAAAGTGGATGTGCCATGGGTTCATTTGATCTGGGACAGTTACTATTATCAGAGAGTTCCTCATGACACTGTTTTGTGTGGCTCCTTTTGGTGGAGGGACATCTGTAAACTAATGGATAAGTCAGGGCTGTCTCTTCAGTCACTGTTGGAAGAGGGGACTCTTTGCTTTTTTGGTCTGATTCTTGGGAAATAGATAACTCATGCATCCCACTCCAAGATAGATTCCCCAGGCTTTTTTCCTTCTGCTTACAAAAGAATTCCTCTGTTATGGAAGTGTTGCAGACTGGTGAGTTGCAGAACATGTTCTCATTGCCCTTATCTATATTGGCCTATAGGGAGTTCAATCAACTGTCTGGAATTATGACTGGGATTTCCCTTGATGTTGCTTCTAATGATTCCTGGCAATGGAAACATGGGAAGAAAGCTGGGTTTACAACAAAGAAATACTATGACTTTGTTCATGAGCCAATTCCTGCCAACCCTCTTCTTAGTTGGATATGGAAATCCTGTTGTACTATGACAATTAAAATGTTTGCCTGGCTTGTCATTATGGACAGAGTAAACACAAAGGATATGATTCAACGCAGGAAGTGGAAGATTAATGATGGGCCTGAATGTGTACTTTGTCCCACAGGAGCACTTGAAGAGAGGAATCATTTTTTCTTCCAGTGCAACTTCAGCATGAGAGTGTGGAACTATCTACAAATTACATGGCTCAACAGTCAAGATATGGTACAGATTGCACATCACGCCAGGAGGGATTTCAACAAGCCTTTCTTCTCTGAGGTGGTCTTCCTCACTTGGTGGAATATATGGAAAGTCAGGAATGACAAAGTCTTCAGGTATCTCAGACCTACTTTCAGGCAGTGGAGGAATGGCTTTCTCCAAGACATCTCTCTCTCTTGGCTCACATAATCAAGTCAAAACACAGAGATGCTTTGATCAAATGGATTGATTTCCTGCCTCCTTGAGGGGCTCTACATTTGTAACCTTTTTCTCCTTTTCTAGTTAGATCTTTATTTCTCTGTCTAAAATAGTTTATACAGTTTTATTTTCCTTCCTTTTCTGCTCAGTTCCTTCTCTTAAGTAACTCTTTGCTGTATTTTCTATTTCAAGTTTTAATAAATTGCTGTGGGGTGTAAACCCTGCACTCTTCAAGGTCAAAAAAAAACGTTCACCATACATGCATGCTACGGGACTTGCAAACTTCAACACAAGCATTTCTCAATTTCACAACTACTCAACTAGCACGACTTTGATATTATTACCTCCATATCTCAAAACAATCCTCAAGCATCAAACTTCTCTTAGTATTCAAAACACTCATAAGAAAATTTTACTAATCTTGAATACCTAGCATATTAGGATTTTAAGCAAATTACCATGCTATTGAAGACTCTCAAAATAATCTAAGTGAAGCATGAGAGTTCATCTATTTCTACAAAATAAAACTACCACCATGCTCTAAAAGATATAAGTGAAGCACTAGAGCAAATGACAAACTACTCCGAAAGATATAAGTGAAGATCAATGAGTAGTCGAATAATTATGCAACTATGTGAAGACTCTCTCTTATTTAATAATTTTAGATCTTGATAATTTATTCAAACAGAAAGAAAACTAAATAAAATAAAAAGAAGGTCCAAGCAAAACACATATCATGTGGTAAATAAAAAGATAGCTCCAAGTAAAGTTATCGATGAACGAAGATGAAAGAGGGGATGCCTTCTGGGGCATCCCCAAGCTTAGGCTCTTGGCTATCCTTAAATATTACCTTGGGATGCCTTGGGCATCCCCAAGCTTAGGCTCTTTCCACTCCTTATTCCGTAGTCCATCGAATCCTTACTGTCGTGGGTTTGTCACGGCAGATGCCCTTGTGAAAGGACTTAGTCGTGGAGCCATCGCAACGGTTAGCTTAAAGGGGTTAAACCGGACAAGGGGACACGGGGAGTTTTATACTAGTTCGGCCCCTTCGATGAAGCTAAAAGCCTACGTCTAGTTGTGATTGGTATTGCTAGGGTTTCGAAGGCCAGGGAGCGAATCCGCTTTGTCTGGCTCCCGAGTTGTTGTCCGTCTCTTAACCGCTGCTGGGTCGTCCCTTTATATACATAGGTTGACGCCCGCGGGTTTACAGAGTCCCTAAGCCGGATCATAAACGTGTCCGGTTCGGTCTCTACACTTCCTATCTTACAATGCAAGTTACATAATTAAGTCGGTTTACATCCACAGGCCTTAACTCGCCTCTGGGCCTTGGGCCTTCATAAAGCGCCATCATTCTTACGTCTTCATGGGCTTCTAATCTTCATAAAGCTAATCCGGCTACTTCTGGCCGGTTTACGGCCAGTAGTAATATCCCCAACATTTGGCCCCAGATTTGTTTGAACTGGTTCATGTCAATCTTCAACACTTAGAAAAATTCCTCCTTTGCATTTTCACTTTGAGCTTGTAAACCGCCGTGATGTCATGCTCCAGGACCATAACAAACCGCCCTGACGTCATCTATTCATTGAAGCTGAGGATTACCTTCACTAATGCATATCCAGTCATCGAGGCGACACCAATATTAATTATCCATTTTTGAGCTCCTCGATTCCCGCACTTGCCGTTTTATCGCTCCGCCTTATAAATAGGGGCAGAGGACCCCTTTCTTTTCTTTCCGTTACCCCTTCATCCCTTCTTCTTCCTCGCGATGTCTCCGCACCTGAGCACCGCCGCCATCGTCAAGCCTCGCCTCTGCCTTATCGTCGGCCGCTGCATCAACCTGTTCGTACCAGAGCCCCGCAGCACACCTCCACTGCTTCCGTGGCTGCAGTAAGTCCTTTCCTCCTTCCTTTCTAGATCCATTAGGGTTCCTGCAAGTTCATGGTGTTCCTTTCTCGTTCTTCACCAGTCCCTTAGATAGTAAAACTTAGGCTTGATATGCTCCGTGCGATAGTTCTAGAGCTCTCCTTTCTTGTTTGTTTTAAATCAAGCCTTTATGCGCATAAAAAGAACCTTGATCTGTGTTGTCATGAAATGCTCCAGGACCAACTTTTTCAGGTCTAAATCTTTCTCTTTTCCTGACTTGTGGTAGATCCAAAATGCCCCTGTGATCCTGTGAAACTTGTTTTTACCTTACTTAACCCTCTTTGCCTTAGATCTATATCCTCTTTACCATCTAGGCGGTTTACCTTTGTAAAAACAATCTATCTCATACCATTAGTCCCCTAGTAAACCGGCAAACCTTCTTTACGTTGATGGTAATAGTCCGGTTTAACAACACATGTATGCCCTTGATATGACCTTGTCATTCACTATTGTATTAGTCTCCGATTTATGCAATTTCACATACCTGTATATGTTTATTCCATTGCATCTAGCCCTCCACCATGAATGACTCGTAAACCGGCATTTCCTTTTCAGCTTTTCGTTTCACAATGGACAAACAGTTTGCCGATTGCAACTGGGCTCCCTCCCGGATCACCGAAGAACAATTGAATGAAATGGTTAGTATCGGCACCTTGCCAAAGAAGACAGAGATCCGGTGGTGAGTTCCAGGAACAGAGAATCCTCCTACCCCGAGGCAGGGTGAGGTAGTGATCTTTGTCGACCACATAGTTCGTGGCTTCAAACCGCCAGGGTCAAAGTTTTTCCGGGATGTTCTTGCCAGTTTCCAACTCCATCCTCAAGATATTGGACCCAACTCGGTGTCCAATATATGCAACTTCCAAGTTTTCTGTGAAGCATACTTACAAGAAGAACCCACTGTTGAGCTGTTCCGGGACTTTTTTCATCTGAACCAGCGTACAGAGTTTGTAAATGGCCCCAATATTGAACTTGGTGGTGTCTCTATTCAAAAGTGGAAGGAAGTTGAATTCCCTCATGCCAAACTTCACAGTCACCCTAAGGAATGGAACCAGACTTGGTTCTACTGCAGAGATACCTCTCCTGAAGATGACAATCCTCTTCCAGGCTATCGTGATCACCGGCTTTCCAACACCCATCCAATGCCGCAACGCTTAAGTTCTGCAGAACGGGCCAAATATGCCCCTCAACTCACCAAGCTCCGGGCCTTTATGGCCAACGGTTTAACAGGCGTTGATTTCGTGCGCTGTTGGATATCTTGGAGCATCTTGCCGCTAAGCCGCCGCCCCGGTTTAATGTGTGATTATACTGGTGATGTTAAAGACCCCCAACGCCATATCAACATTCAGATAACCGATGAAGAGGTCACTGAAGGCGTAAAGAAAATTTTGAATGGATCGAAATCATTCTGTCGTCAAACCGGCTTGAACCCCTTCTACACTCAGAACAAACCGCCTGCTGTAAGCCCTATACTTCCTTTTCATCTTTGATCTCTTTAATTTGTTCAACTTGTAATCTTTCTTCTGTTTATGTATGAATAGGTTGATGATCCCTTCTGGAAATGGAAATCCGCAGATAAAGCGGTAAAGCCATCCGGGGATAAAGCGGCAAAACCATCCAGTCCCAAAACCAAAGCCGTCAAGCGTACCTCAAAATGGAAAATGGCTGACCGGATCAACATGGAACTTGACGAAGATGCTGATGATCCGGAAGTTGAGGTAGAACTTGACTCACTTGGCTCCCTTTTCATGCACCTCATTAACAATGACCTTTATCAGGAGGACGCAGAAGGCAGCCAAGCTGATGATGTAGAGGTAATTACCATTCCCTCCGGTTCAGACTCTATGCCAACACAAAAAACCCGTCAAGCAGTCCGAAAAGTAAGCTTTTCTCATCCTCTTGCTTACTTGGATCCAACATTTATTTTGAAGACGCAGCAGCATGAAGCTCGCCGGACAACCCGGCACAGTGGCCAACAGGTCACTTCGGCCGGTTTACCTAATACCCAGGTTCGGAAGCGCCGGTCTGAGGTCTCTCCCACTTCTGACAATTCTTATCCCAAGGCAGGTTATTTGAGACAACCTCTTAATCCGCCCGATTCAAATTATCAGGTGACACCTCCCTCATCCTCTGGCGAGTCGACAACAACCCAACTCCCTCCTCTAAAAACTATGGCTGGGTAAGCTTTCAAACCCTTTCTTCCAATGCGTTACAAATCTTGAATAAGATGCTAATCCTTTTTAGTTTTGTTTTCAGAGCCAAAGCCAGACCCAACAAGAAAGCTCGGGTCAACAATTCGTCAGAAGACTAGGCAGTTTTTGAAGAAGAGCAAAGAGGTGAACCAGACCAAACTCGTGAACCGGAGGGTCCTCATCCTGAAGCCGCCTCCGATGAACCGCCCCTTCAAGATCGGAATACTGATGAACCACCAGAAGCTGATCCTGCCGTGCCTGACACTGAACTGGCAGCTCCAAACCGGGCTAGTCCGGTGAGAGATACTGAGACTCCGTCATCATCCGCCAAAACCACCGAAGGCCAAGGAGATGATGTTATCGTTACTGGCATGGGCCACAGCTCTCCTGGCCATCCCGTAATCTTGGCCCAACATAGTGCCAAAGAAGAGCGTGCTGCTAGTGAAAAGGGCAAATGGAGTACTGATTTATCAAGTTATACTCATCTCAATGCTGAAGAACTTCACTCTGGTTTCTTAAACCGTTTGCACTCAAACTGTGACTATGAAGCCGGTTTGGTGAACTTGATGAAGGAACATTATGAGGTATTTTCATCTCCCTTTACTTCTTGATTCCCAAGTTGAAATGCTAGTCCAATTAGCCCCCAAGGGCCGTTTTATGATGTTAATCGTAAACCGGGTCTTTGTAACACTTTTAATCTCTCTTTTACTGAACCTCAAAATGTTAGGTCCTTAGTAAAAACCAAGACCTATACTTTACCAATGTAATTATATAGCTTTCCTCAGCGTAGCCCCCAAAGGCCGGTTTAGCTTTGCAAGGTAATCCGGGTTCTAATCCATGCGTCCGTTTTGAACAGATGTACATTAGCCCCCAAGTGTCAAGGATACTGCTTGCATTGTTCTAGGGACTTATAAAAGATGTAGTGAATCAGAGCAAATAGGCATTAGCCCCCAAGTACGAAGTGCATAACTTGTTATACGCTTTGTACTTAGAAAATATATATCCTATTGTTTGACATATCTTTAGTGTTGCAGGCCGAACTAAGTAATAGAGATGCCCGAACCGCTGATTTGCAAGAGAACATGAAGTCCCAACAAGCAGAGGCTGTGAAAGCCAAGGAGGAGCTGACCAAAGCCCTGACAGCAATGGAAAAGCTAAAAGAGTCTTTTAACAAAGATCGTGCTGACTGGGAAACCGAGAAGGCCGGTTTAACCAAGAGAGCTGAGGATGCCGAAGCAGCCCTGAAACCAGTTGTAGATGAACTAAATGGTTTGAAACGGCAAATCAACGCAATGACTTCCGCTGTCTTTGGTAAGTATCTCCTTATGCAGTTTGTCCAATTCATGAGACCTTATCATTGACCAGAGTGCTGATGTTAAACCATGACACACACTCGTATTGCTCATCTGGGCATAGATATGCGGATGAAGCTTAAAGCGGCTTATACCTTGATTGAACAGCTGTACTCTGGATCCCAGCATGCTATTTGCACTGCGGCTTATAATAAACCGGCGCCATCACTGATAAAAGAAACTCTTGAGAAGCTGGCCATGTTACCAGCCCGGATTACCGAACTGAAGAAGGCAGCTGCAAGAGAAGGAGCATTAACCGCACTAATCCGGGCCAAGGCATGGATTCCGGACCTTGAAGCGGAGGACATTATAAAAGGATATCCAGGTGTTAAAGAGGATGGTTCAAACTTCAACAATGATGATCTCCGAAGGCTGACAAAGGAAATGCGGCCAATAGCCAGCAAACTGGCAGAAGACACCGATTTATCTCATTTCCAGCCGGCTTACGACATTGAAGGAAAGAGACAGCCTTCGGAAATCCATGAAGTTGAAGAACATGTGCCTCCAATCCGTAAGCATACTTACGCTCCTGACATTAACCCCTCCAGCCTTATCCATGAAGAAGCCGTGTTTCAAGCTTTAACCGAAATCGATTGGTCAACGGTTGATTTCCAGCGTCTGGGGAGGGATGAAGAAGAAGTGATTGCACCGAATGACCCTCAACCGTCCAACCGTCCGGACAAAGCAGCGTAAACCGGCAGCCGGTTTACCAGATATTGTATGCCAATGCCAAAAAACAATTATGCAAGTGGAGCCGCTTTGAAGCTTCTTGTAATAGGATAGCAAAAACTCCTTTATCTGCCATGCCATCGAGCATGTTTTGTGACACTTCGTGAAAACTTGTTCCACTTTTTGGGATCTATTTATGCATAGCCCATGATGAGTTGTGTTCCTGGATACAAGAACTTGAAAGTATCCTAGCGGTTTACCACTGGACGGGTCATGATGCCCAACAAATATACAATACTTAGATGAATAATCAAAGTTTTTGTATAAAAAATAATATGTGCAACATACCTCGTTGGTTGACCAACTGCTTGTATGGTAAAGGTGTCAACACCAATCCGGAGCGTTGATAACTCCGTCCTTATTTTGCCGGTTTATGATAATAAACCGTACTGGGATATAATAACCATCGTGTTTTCTTTATAGCACTAGCGATTTAGTCAAACCAGACCGGGGTAATGAACGCCGGTTTGTAACTGATCATGTACTGACAACATGTAGTTGAAAGCCAAGCCAGGTCAAGGACACCGGTTTATCAGAACATATTATAAACCTCAATAAAGGCGAAAAACTTAGCAAATAGGACTCAAAAAAGAAATATGTGAGGCTTTTTACGAGCTGCCAGGCTCCAAATCGAGGCTTTTCATGGGCTGCCAGGCCTCTGAGTTAAACCATTTAACAAAGCCTTTTAAGATGGGCCTCCAATTAACCAATCGTTGTTTTAACTTTGGCAAGTTCAGGGTCTGTATAAGATTGACTTGTCAAATGTTTGACGGGTCATACCAGGATTACCTGGACAGGAGTGGCTTACTTGATGAAGGCAGGTTAACCCGGGGTTTTAGGTGAATACACTAGGCTTCCAAGCCGTGGCTTGATAGCCAATTACAAGGGTCCTTTCAAACTCTTTGTTGCTTTGCACAAAGAGCCCCCAAGTAACTTTGTGAGCTGTGCTCACTGGGTGCCCATGTTTGAGTTTGTGCTTTGTGCAACACTCTCTTTGGCCCCACATAATTTCCTTTGTGGCTTTAACGCCCATCAAGAGGTGTAGCTATGGTGTGATAACAACCAAGCCCCCTAGTGAAATCCCTTTGTGGTGCTTAAACCAATCAAGAGGTGTAGCTATGGTTCAGATATGACCAAGCCCCCTAGTGATTTTGTTTATTACCGTGCGGCTGCAGAGACCGGTTTAATCAAAACTTCGATTTGTCAGTAGAAATTCTTGTAAGCACACGGATGATGTAAAAAAGAATAGAGACCCCGCTTTATTCGAGGCTTTGGTTTATTATATAATATATATACATTGTCATAAATATGTACATATGAAGAGCCTGTGGCTCAAGTATAGTAAGGCCGAAGAAGAGCTATACTCCACGGCCGCTTGGCCTCCTCCTCCGATTTACGTGAGTCTTTGTGCTCTCGAACATCAATGAGGTAGTATGACCCGTTGTGCAGATTCTTGCTGACCACAAAGGGTCCTTCTCAAGGTGGGGATAACTTGTGCATATCAGTCTGATCCTGGATAAGCCGGAGCACCAAATCGCCCTCTTGAAAGGTTCTGGTCTTAACCCGGCGGCTGTGATAACGTCGGAGATCTTGTTGATAAATCGCCGAACATGCTGCTGCAAGATCACGCTCTTCATCTAACAGGTCCAGGGAATCCTGACGTGCCTTCTCATTATCAGTTTCAACATAAGCTGTCACACGGGGCGAGTCGTGATGGATGTCACTAGGAAGAACTGCCTCTGTTCCATAAAACATGAAGAAAGGTGTGTAACCCGTAGAACTGTTGGGTGTGGTGTTGATGCTCCATAACACAGAAGGTAACTCCTCAACCCAACAACCCGGTGTGCGTTTTAAAGGAACCATAAGCCGGGGTTTGATACCTCGTAAATTTCTTGATTTGCCCTCTCCGCTTGACCATTAGACTGGGGGTGAGCCACTGATGCTATATCAAGCCGGATGTGCTCACGTTGGCAAAATTCCTCCATCTCTCCCGTTGACAGATTAGTACCATTATCAGTTATAATACTGTGTGGAAAGCCAAACCGGAATATCACCTTTTTGATGAATTGAACCACCGTGGCCGCATCACACTTACTGACTGGCTCTGCTTCCACCCATTTGGTGAATTTATCAACTGCCACTAACAAGTGGGTCTTTTTGTCCTTGGATCGCTTGAAGGGTCCAACCATATCAAGCCCCCAAGTCGCAAACGGCCAAGTTATTGGAATCATCCTCAACTCCCGAGCCGGAATGTGAGCACGGCGTGCGAATTTTTGACAACCGTCTCATCTCTTGACTAAATCCTCCGCATCATCATGCGCTGTTAACCAGTAAAAACCATGGCGAAAAGCTTTAGCAACCAAAGACTTTGAACCGGCGTGGTGACCACAATCCCGTTCATGGATTTCTTGCAAAATCTCACAACCCTCTTGAGGAGAGACACAATGCTGAATTGCTCCTGAGACGCTGTAACGATGTAACTCCCCGTTGATTATGGTCATGGACTTGGAACGCTGGATTACCTATCGGGCCAAGGTTTCATCCTCCAGTAACTTGCCCCAGTTCATCTAAGCCAGATATGGGATTGTCCAATCCGGTATGACATGCAAAGCCGCCACCAATTGAGCCTCCGGATCAGGAATAGCCAACTCTTCCTCTGTTGGTACCTTGACTGACGGATTATGCAACACGTCAAGAAAGACATTTGGTGGAACCGGTTTATGCTGAGAACCAAGGCGACTTAAAGCGTTCGCCGCTTCATTCTTGCGCCGGTCTATATGGTCCACCTGATAACCCTTGAAGTGACCAGCCACTATGTCCACCTCTCGCCGATATGCAACCATGAGTGGGTCTTTAGAATCCCAAGTGCCAGACACTTGTTGAGCCACCAGATCTGAATCCCCAAAGCACTTGACCCGGCTTAAGTTCATCTCCTTAGACATCCGAAGACCGTGGAACAAGGCCTCATACTCAGCTGGATTGTTAGTACAAGGGAACATTAAACGGAGGACATAACAAAACTTATCACCTCTTGGGGAAGTTAGTATGACTCCAGCCCCCGAGCCCTCCAACTGTCTGGATCCATCAAAGTGAATGGTCCAATACATATTATCTGTCTTTTCCTCTGTGTCACAGCCCTAGATTAATTGTGTGCAATAGTTGCATTTGCATCCATGCATCATGGCAATCTTTCCTTAAACCTGAAATGGGGATTAACAAACCCTAACACTCCTTTGAAAACTAGGGTCAACCAAAAGAATATTTCTCAATGAACCCAAAAATGCCTTAATTAATGTTTGATAATTTCGGCAAGGGTTTTGATCCAAGCCAAAAATAGTGAACATTTTTAGGGAATTATTTGGGCTTTGATTTAATCCACTAATGTATTTGAGTTGGAGCAAATAAATCCTATAAATATTTTTATTGCTCCAATAATTCTGAAACTTCTTGTGGAGCTCTGGGTTAAACCATTTTGCATCCACAATTATTTCCAGAAGCTGCAAAAATAATTTGGTTAGCAAACCAAATTCAAAACATCTGCAGAAATTAGAAAAAAGAAATAAGAGATAAGGAGAGAAGTACCTCGGCCTTACCTGCTACTGTAGTCGCCCAGTCGAGCCGGCCTAGTCCACCTCCTCAGCGCTAGTCGTCTTCAACCTCGTGCCAGAAGGCACGAGGGCGCGTGCTCGTTGCGCGCTGGCCATGCGCCGCGCCACCCCGACGCGTCTGTGAGCGCCACGCACTCCCCCTGGTTCCCCTTCTACTCTTCCCCTGTCCCCACCCGCTTCTCTGTCTCTCCCCCTCGCCCGTTCCCCGCCATGGCCGAAGCCTCCATGGATGCACCGCCGCCGTTCGCCGCTGCCATCGACCTCCCCACGCCCATCCAACCATGCCACGAGCTCCGCCTCGACCCCCGCATCCTCTGCACCAATCCAGGCGCCGCCAGGAGCTCCGTGACGACGACCCCGAGCTCTTCTTCCTCCTCGGACCCGTGGATCACCGCCGGTCGATTCGCGCCATCGAGGACGTCCCCAAGCCCGCTGAGCCGTTCTACGCCTTCCTTGTGAGCTCCTGCTGCTTCCCCCATGCTCTCCCCCTCCGTTCCTCTCCACTAGCTCGTTTTCCGTTGGAGCCGAGAGCTTCTGCCCGCCGGCCATGAAGCCGCAATGGCTAGAGCGAGTTTCGCTCGCGTCCGAGCACTGGTATGTGCTCAGGGAGCTCCCAAGAGCCCAACGCGGCCATCAGCTCGCTCGCTAGCGCACTGTAGTCCTCGCGCCCGTGGAGCTGTAGCTCCGGCCACCGCCTCGCTCGCCGCCGATGCTGCTCCCAGCCATCGCCTCGCTCACCGCCGACGCTGCTCCCGGCCACCCCGCAGCCTCTCGTCCCGTCCTTTGGATGCGGACAAGCAAGAGCTCCTCCCATGTGTGCTCAGCGCGCCAAACCACCGTGCAAAGCTCAAATCCGAGCCGCGCCACCGTCGTTTTGGTCGCCGCCGGCCAGGCTCCGACGACTGCCGACGTGTCCGTCATTAGCCACTAATGACCCTGCTGATTAACCCCCCTGAGTCACTGACACCTGGGCCCCATGTTTTAGCTAACCATAGTTTATTTCTTTGTTTAGCTTAAACTAACCATAGTGGCCCCACACGTCAGCGTTGACCTGCTGACTTGGCCGTTGACCAGGCCCACCTATCAGCCACACAACACAGCCCTGGGTCACTGACCAGTGGACCCCACTAGTCAGGTTTGACCTGGACCGCCTCTATTGACTTGCTGACGTCACAGTGACGCAATGCTGACGTAGTTAACAATTTTCTGGATTTAAAATAATTAGAAAATTCTAGAAAATGCCCAAAACTTCTAAAAATCATAGAAAATTATCTATAACTCCAAATAAGATAAATTATATATGAAAAATTATCAGAAGAATTCAAGGAACCCACATGTACCATTTTCATGCATGTTTGAGCAAGTTAACCTCACTGTTTAGGATGAAACATGATTAGGGCAGATTTCATAATAGGTTTGGAGTTGGAATTTGATGTAGTTTTGAATTCCACTTCAATTAAAATGACTTTCTGTTGCATTAGCCCAAATCACAGCATATTGCCATGTCATGATCATGCATCATATTGTTGCACTTCACTGATTGTATTCTTCCTTGTTTGCCGGTAATTGCTCCCTCTCAGTAGACGATGTTTCCGATGATGTGATCGATGACACCGATGAAGAGCTATACTATCTTCAGTAGTGCCAGGCAAGCAAAACCCCCTTGTTCATTCCAATACAATCCCACTCTCTCGCTCTTTCTCTCTTTTACTGCATTAGGACAACACCGTTTCAACTGTTACATGCTGCGGTAGTTGAACCCCTTTCCTCTGGATGACCTGTCATTGCCACAGTAAATAGATGAAACCCACTAGCATGAGTAGCAACTGTTTGAGCCCTGATGTGCCTACTCATTCATGCTTGTTTGTCATGTCTGCTACTTCTTAGAGTTGAGTCAGGTCTGATTCATCGGGGATGAATCGGAGGTGTGTGTGAACATGTCCTACTATTGAGAGCTAAGTGTGTGAACACGATTTGGTAAAGGTAGGTGAGAGGCCATGTAGGAGTACATGGTGGGTTGTCTCATTGCAGCCGTCCTCAGGAACTGAGTCTTGTGTTTGTGATCCATGAACAGTTACTACCACACATTGGGCTCCGGGCGCTCCAAGCTCTCTCGACTTATTAATCAACCTGATCTCTGTCCAGGAGTTGCAACTAGTTTCTGGTGTTTGTAGGTAGTGTTAGTAGTCTACCAAGTGGCACCCGGTACAGGTGGGCTTGGGACACACTAGGCACAGTGGCCCGGTGTACCAAGTGGCACCCGGATGGTGGGCTTGGGAACCCTGTACACATCGTTTGGGGCCATGAGCGACACCCAGGCCGGATCTCCTTGCGGATGGAACCTGAATAGGCGATAAACCTGGACGAGAGACTTGTGTGATTAGTCAGGTCATGGCCGACTCCCTCACCAGGCTTCTGCTTGAAGGTTGCCGAGATACACGATGTGTACATGGTGGTAAGTGGCGAGAGCGTGTGTGAAGAAGTACACCCCTGTAGGGTTATCATTATCTATTCGAATAGCCGAATTCCTCGGATATGGAAACTTGGACCCCTTGCATAGTTCATAGACAAGTGAAAGTGGATACTCTAAAACTCGCAAGATAAGCGGGAGTGCTATGGATGGCATTCTCGCAGGGAGACGGGAGCGGATCCATAGTGGTGTATTGGTATGGTGAATTTGTGGACTCGTGTGCGCCACCTCAAAAAGAGTTACTTGTAGTCGTAGTTCAGGTTAGCCACTGAGTCAAAGCTGGCTTGCTGCAGTCAAACTCCACCACCCCCTTTTGTTGATAATGATGCATATGTAGTTAGTTCTGATGTAAGTCTTGCTGAGTACATTTGTACTCATGTTTGCTTAATTTATGTTTTGCAGAGAGACTACAGTCTCGCTAGTAGTTCCGCGTGGACTTCGATGTTTAGCTTGTTACCTCAGCTACGATCTTGTACCTTGGGAGGGTCTTGCAGATAGTCAGGCTTCTCAGCCTTTTTCAGTTGTAGATGTTTGTACTCAAACATGTTAAGCTGCCGCATGTGCTTTGACTTGTATGCTCTGAATGTTGGGTCATGAGACCCATGTTTGTAATATCTCGCTCTTCGGAGCCTAATGAATAAATACTTTGAGTCGTAGAGTCTTGTTGTGATGCCATGTTGTGTTGCACATATTGAGCATATTGTGTGTATGATTGAAATGCTTGGTATGTGTGGGATCCGACAACCTAGTTGTTTATCCTTGGTAGCCTCTCTTATGGGGAAATGTAGTCTTGTGCTTCCATGAGCCATAGTAGTCCGCTACAGCCCGGTTCACCGGAGTCCTGCTAGCCCAACACTACTGCTCCGGAACACTTGACTGGCCGGCATGTGATTCACTTTGTTCCTGTGTCTGTCCCTTCGGGGAAATGTCACGCGGTGATATCCGGAGTCCTGCCTAGCCTGCTACAGCCCGGTTCATCGGAGTCTTGTTAGCCCATTGCTACAGCTCGGATTCGCACGCTGCTGACAGACATGCTCGATGTTGATTCATGTATGCCTATCCCTGTAAGTTAGTGCCACTTTGGGTTCACGACTAGTCATGTCGGCCCGGGTTCTCTGTCATATGGATGCTAGTGACACTATCATATACGTGAGCCAAAAGACGCAAACGGTCCCGGGCCATAGTAAGGCGACACCCGTGGGAATACCATGCGTGAGGCTACAAAGCGATATGAGGTGTTACATGCTAGATCGATGTGACATGGAATCAGGGTTCTGACAGCTTTGGTATCAGAGCCTGACTGCCTGTAGGATTACCAAGCCATACTGGTCGAAGTTGAGTCTAGAAATGCTTTAGTTATATAAGGGAATTGATTGTGGAAGGGAACGTAAGGCTCTTTTTACTCCTTTACCTTATGCCCTTCTGATCTGAGTCACCCTCTTCTTTTCTACGGGGTTTAAGAACTAGGCTTTCTCTTCTATCTCTCAGGATGACGTGTTACTAAACCGTAGTTGCCTAGGATTGTTGGATTTAAGCCTCAGTCCAGTTTCTACTACTGCTGTGTGTTGTTAGTTGGACTTGGAAACATGATATTGCGATGTTAAGTGGTTATGCCACCATTTTGCAGGATGTCTCAAATCTTTTCAAGCATTTACAGCCGTTATGCTGTCCGAGTCATCCCAGGTTTCCAAACAATCTGATGCACTTGCAAATCTTTCCTGCATGTTTCCGTTGTATTTTTGGGCCAGATTAAGCACACTAATCGGTGTGTTGAGGTACTCCGTTGCCTAGACATGTATGTTGGAGTTAGTATTATGACCCTAGGTGTCTTAGGGAGTCACCTAGTAATCTAGCCATCTTTTGTGTTCCCAGTGGTGATGATTCTGGCCATCATTCTCGAAAGCATCCCATGATGCCATTTAGTTAGTAGGCTTTCTATTCCTGGGTTCTTGAACCCGAGATTCACCCGACTTACTTCATGTTGATAGTGTTTGCTAGTTCCTTTAGGATATTAGTAACCTTGTGATAGCCCTCGAGGTCTGTGGTATTCCTTCTTCCAAATACCATGAACCATTATGGTAGAAGATCTTTGAACCAATGATCACAACAAGAGTGCTCTTGATGAGGTCTCCATTCTATGCTGTGACTCTACCAGTTCTACCTTTCTGCATGGATTTTCCGAAAGAAATATGTTGTCCTTTATTCGACATATTAATCTACGCATCTGCAACTCAGAAAGATATATGTCCCCTTGAGTTGTCCCTCTTCATTTGTATTCTGACCATCATCTATCAATTGATAGTCAAGAGTATGCGTGCATTCGTTCATCGGTGCCTATCATTCTTGTGGTCCGTAAAGCCATTCTATTCCGGAATGACTAGGAGAAACAAACTCCAGTACCTTATCCATTTCTAGGATTGGGTCAAAGCAGATGTAATCCGCAGATCCAAATGCCAATCTAGCTTTTGCTCTGTTCTACCATTGAGTGTCACCTTCTCTCTTATCAAGAATGTCATGAGAATTGCACCACCTCTTATGAATTCTTGATTTAGCGATACTTCCTGCCATCATTGTTCATTCTTTGGTTCCGTGTTGTTGTAACCGGAATGCCGACAACTGAATTGTGATGTGTGAAATCAATACTCCGAGCAACTCGTTGCTTTCTAGTAAATGGACAATATTCTCATTCTTAGCGTGTTGGTTATTGAATCATCATCCTAAGATTGATCGTGCTACCTAGTCCATATTTCTGGTGCACACTTCGAACAATGAGTTGGGATTGTGCCAACCCCTCACTTATTTGATCATATTGTCTTGCCTTGAAAAGCAAGATTGTTCTCGAGCTTAATAACATATCGGTGGTTCGTGATTTTTTGATTATCTTCTCGGAAGTATCACCAGGTTGTCCCCTGACTGTTATGTTGAGCTCATGATTAAGTTGGTTTCTTGCAAACCAACCCTTCTCCAAGAATCTGTGTTGGATACCCCCTGAGCTAGTTGGATAAGCTAAACAACAACTTGGAGAGTTGGAAGATAAAGCTTTGTCTGACTTAGTTCATCTCTAAGGGATATATTTGGTGTGTGTGTGTGTTGAAGAAAGATGATATCTTTGTCGATTGGTCCTCGTGATCAGTTATTGGATCTATTGTCTTGTCCAGACTTTGATTTGAGTGTGGGCTATCCTCAAATCAAATCAGAACCAACGATGTTCATAATGTTGTATTACTCGTGGTTGATCCCTCGAGCATACACCATTACATCCTTTGGTCTGACCAACACTATCACCATGTTCACTTAGTTGTGGAATTCCATCTATATGGAAGCCTGGATGGTTTGTTGTTGAGCCCATTGACAACATTTCCATCGTGTCCATGATTCATGTTGAACATCTAAGTTAGTGTTGGAAACTTTTGAAAGCATTTTCTTCGTGCTAGCTCATGAAGTTTATGTTTGATGGAAGAAGTGACTTCCTCTAATGCACGTGCACATGATGCAAGTTGCCGCCGTGAACTTGAGAAAGTTTGTTTCGCTTCCTCTAGAATCATCCCAAGTCAGTCATGCATATGTGCGAAGTATTATGTGGTCTGGAGACTTGCAACCTTCATTCTATATGAATCCCTAGAACACCAAGCCACTGATTGACTTGTTCAAGGAAAAGAAGTCTATGCTTGGGATCTAATCCATGGACTTGTGTAAAGACTTCTAAATCCTTGATGATGGATCCTAACCAGAACTCGGTAGTGTTTTATCGTAAGACTTCTACGTGGTGATGTTTGTCTTGGACAATGTGTTCACATGTGTGTAGCAGAACCAGCTCATGTTTTGGAGCTTGCCATCGTAGTTCATTTCCTGAGAATCTCGCAACGTCATCTCGTCGGTTTGTGTTACAAACTTTCTTTCCAGAAATGACGTCTGAAATATCCCGTTACCAACCAGATCTGAATCTCAGGCAGATATGATGGTTGGAACATTCCCAGCATTTGCATTTTGTTCCCAGCTTGCACCTATCTTTGTGCCATTTTACTATGGGTTGCCTTCTTTGTAATTCTTATTCAGGATCATCTTTAGAAGTTGTCCTTACATGGGTTCCATCCATTTTTCGATGATGAGCAAAATCATCCATTGCGTTGTCTTCAACAAGGTAGTCCACATCATCCATTCTAGTCTGAGTATGCCATCCTTTCGAACTTCTTCAAACGTCAGTTGTGAATTGTCTTAGGCTGGTATGGAGAGTATCAATGATTTCTGTATCAAAAGTAATTCTTTTTGCCACTTAAGGGAATAATTCTATGAGTCACCTTCCTCTAAGATGTCTCGTTATGGTATCATGGCAACTCAACTCCTCACTACGTTGACAACCGTTCACCACCTTCTTAAGTGTGAAATTGTTGCCTACCTAGTGAATCTTCATCATCTGTTTCACTCCATCCCTCAGGATGTATGCTTCGTGTCTCAGCTCGAGAGATGTTTCAACGTCTCACTCCATGAGTTGATCTTGAGTTGCTCGATCTTTGGGAAGATCATTTTCTGTAGAGTTTCCTTCCGTCGTCATCATGTTGGATGAAGACCTCGAAGACAAAGACGTCAAGAGAAATGTGATGCAATATATCAGCATCTTTGAGAAGGGCAGTTGGACCGAGAAGACTGTGATAGTTTTGTGACCCCTCTGTCTTCTTACTCCACTTCTTGAATCTCGGGACGAGATTCTTGTTTAGTAGGGGTGAGTTCTCACAGCCCTAGATTAATTATGTGCAATAGTTGCATTTGCATCCATGCATCATGGAAATCTTTCCTTAAACCTGAAATGGGGATTAACAAACCCTATCACTCCTTTGAAAACTAGGGTCAACCAAAAGAATATTTTTCAATGAACCCAAAAATGCCTTAATTAATGTTTGATAATTTTGGCAAGGGTTTTGATCCAAGCCAAATATAGTGAACATTTTTAGGGAATTATTTGGCCTTTGATTTAATACACTAATGTATTTGAGTTGGAGCAAATAAATCCTATAAATATTTTTATTGCTCCAATAATTCTGAAACTTCTTGTGGAGCTCTGGGTTAAACCATTTTGCATCCACAATTATTTCCAGAAGCTGCAAAAATAATTTGGTTAGCAAACCAAATTCAAAACATCTGCAGAAATTAGAAAAAAGAAATAAGAGAGAAGGAGAGAAGTACCTGGGCCTTACCTGCTACTATAGCTCGCCCAGTCGAGCCGGCCCAGTCCACCTCCTCAGCGCCAGTCTTCTTGCGCGTGCTCGCTACACGCTGGCCACGCGCCGCGCCACCTCCTGCTTCCCGCCGCTCCCTGACGCGCCTGTGAGCGCCACGCACTCCCCTTGGTTCCCCTCCTACTCTTCCCCCGTCCCCACCCGCTTCTCTGTCTTTCCCCCTCGCCCGTTCCCCGCCATGGCCGAAGCCTCCATGGATGCACCGCCGCTGTTCGCCGCTGCCATCGACCTCCCCACGCCCATCCAGCTATGCCACGAGCTCCGCCTCGACCCCCGCGTCCTCTGCACCAATCCAGGCGCCGCGGCCAGGCTCCGGCGACTGCCGACGTGTCCGTCATTAGCCACAAATGACCCTGCTGATTAAGCCCCTGAGTCACTGACACCTGGGCCCCACGTTTTAGCTAACCGTAGTTTATTTCTTTGTTTAGCTTAAACTAACCACAGTGGCCCCACACGCCAGCATTGACCTGCTGACGTGGCCGTTGACCAGGCCCACCTGCCAGCCGCACAACACAGCCCTGGGTTACTGACCAGTGGACCCCACTGGTCAGGTTTGACCTGGACCGCCTCTGTTGACTTGCTGACGTCATAGTGACGCAATGCTGACGTAGTTAATAATTTTCTGGATTTATAAAAATTAGAAAATTCTAGAAAATGCCCAAAACTTCTAAAAATCATAGAAAAATATCTATAACTCCAAATAAGATAAATTATATATAAAAAATTATCAGAAGAATTCATGGAATCCATCTGTACCATTTTCATGCATGTTTGAGCAAGTTAACCTCACTGTTTAGGATGAAACATGATTAGGGCAAATTTCATAATAGGTTTGGAGTTGGAATTTGATGTAGTTTTGAATTCCACTTCAATTAAAATGACTTTCTGTTGCATTAGCCCAAATCACAGCATATTGCCATGTCATGATCATGCATCATATTGTTGCATTGCATTGATTGTATTCTTCCTTGTTTGCCGGTAATTGCCCCCTCTTAGTAGACGATGTTTCCGACGATGTGATCGATGACACCGATGAAGAGCTATACTATCTTCAGCAGTGCCAGGCAAGCAAAACCCCCTTGTTCATTCCGATACAATCCCACTCTCTCGCTCCTGCTCTCTTTTACTGCATTAGGACAACACCGTTTCAACTGTTACATGCTGCGGTAGCTGAACCCCTTTCCTCTGCATGACCTGTCATTGCCACAGTAAATAGATGAAACCCACTAGCATGAGTGGGAATTGTTTGAGCCCTGATGTGCCTACTCATTCATGCTTGTTTGTCATGTCTGCTACTGCTTAGAGTTGAGTCAGGTCTGATTCATCGGGGATGAATCGGAGGTGTGTGTGAACATGTCCTACTATTGGGAGCTAAGTGTGTGAACACGATTTGGTAAAGGTAGCGGTGAGAGGCCATGTAGGAGTACATGGTGGGTTGTCTCATTGCAGCCGTCCTCAGGAACTGATTCCTGTGTTTGTGATCCATGAACAGTTACTACCACACAGTGGGCTCCGGGCGCTCCAAGCTCTCCCGACTTATTAATCAACCTGATCTCTGTCCAGGAGTTGCAACTAGTTTCTGGTGTTTGTAGGTAGTGTTAGTAGTCTACCAAGTGGCATCCGGTATAGGTGGGCTTGGGACAGACTAGGCACAGTGGCCCGGTGTGCCAAGTGGCACCCGGATGGTGGGCTTGGGAACCCTGTACACATCATTTGGGGCCGTGAGCGACACCCCGACCGGATCTCCTTGCGGATGGAACCCGAATAGGCGATAAACCTGGACGAGAGACTTGTGTGATTAGTCAGGTCGTGGCCGACTCCCTCACCAGGCTTCTGCTTGAAGGTTGCCGAGATACACGACATGTGCATGGTGGTAAGTGGCGAGAGCATGTGTGAAGAAGTACACCCCTGCAGGGTTATCATTATCTATTCGAATAGCCGGATTTCTCGGATATGGAAACTTGGACCCCTTGCATAGTTCATAGACAAGTGAAAGTGGATACTCTAAAACTCGCAAGATAAGCGTGAGTGCTATGGATGGCGTTCTCATAGGGAGACGGGAGCAGATCCATAGTGGTGTATTGGTATGGTGAATTTGTGGACTCGTGTGCGCCACCTCAAAAGAGTTACTTGCAGTCGTAGTTTAGGTTAGGCACTGAGTCAAAGCTGGCTTGCTGCAGTCAAACTCCACCACCCCCTTTTGTTGATAATGATGCATATGTAGTTAGTTCTGATGTAAGTCTTGCTGAGTACATTTTTACTCACGTTTTCTTAATTTATGTTTTGCAGAGAGACTACAGTCTCGCTAGCAGTTCCACGTGGACTTCGACGTTTAGCTTGTTACCTCAGCTATGATCTTGTACCTTGGAGGGTCTTGTAGATAGTTAGGGTTCTCAGCCTTTTTCAGTTGTAGATGTCTGTACTCAGACATGTTAAGCTTCCGCATGTGCTTTGACTTGTATGCTCTGAATGTTGGGTCATGAGACCCATGTTTGTAATATCTCGCTCTTCGGAGCCTAATGAATAAATACTTTGAGTCGTAGAGTCTTGTTGTGATGCCATGTTGTGTTGCACATATTGAGCATATTGTGTGTATGATTGAAATGCTTGGTATGTGTGGGATCCGACAACCTAGTTGTTTATCCTAGGTAGCCTCTCTTATGGGGAAATGTAGTCTTGTGCTTCCATGAGCCATAGTAGTCCGCTACAGCCCGGTTCAACAGAGTCCTGCTAGCCCAGCACTACTGCTCTGGAATACTTGACTGGCCGGCATGTGATTCACTTTGTTCCTGTGTCTGTCCCTTTGGGGAAATGTCACGCGGTGACATCCGGAGTCCTGCCTAGCCTGCTACAGCCCGGTTCACCGAGTCCTGTCAGCCCAGTGCTACAGCCCGGATTCGCACGCTGCTGACCGACATGCTCGATGTTGATTCATGTATGCCTGTTCCTGGAAGTTAGTGCCACTTTGGGTTCACGACTAGTCATGTCGGCCCGGGTTCTCTGTCATATGGATGCTAGCGACACTATCATATACATGAGCCAAAAGACGCAAACGGTCCCGGGCCATAGTAAGGCGACACCCGTGGGAATACCGTGCGTGAGGCCGCAAAGCGATATGAGGTGTTACATGCTAGATCGACGTGACTTGGAATCGGGGTTCTGCACTCTGGTGCCTGCAACTCCGTCCAATCATTGATGAAGTCCATGAGTGCTTGGGATTTGATCGCTGTGCGAGGTATATATTTGAGCCCGTGAGGTCCAAGCTCAATAGCCCACTTGGCAATCCGGCCAGTTGCTTCTTTGTTTTGAATGATATCTCCCAGAGGGGCTGAACTGACCACTGTGATAGGATGGCCCTGGAAATATTGTTTAAGCTTCCGGCTTGCCATAAACACTCCATATACCAGCTTCTGCCAATGTGGATACCTCTGCTTTGATTCAATGAGCACTTCACTGATATAATAAACCGGCCGTTGAACCGGATACTCCTTTCCAACTTCCTTGCGCTCTAGCACAATAGCCACGCTAACAGCTTGGGCATTAGCAGCCACATATAGCAATAACGGTTCTTTATCGATCAGGGCTGCAAGCACATGCGGTTCAACTAACTGCCTCTTCAGATCCTCAAACTCTTTATCAGCCGCCTCGCTCCAGACAAAATCATCTGTTTTCTTCAGCATCTGATATAAAGGAATAGCCTTCTCCCCAAGACGACTGATAAACCGGCTCAAAGCCACAATCCGGCCGGCCAAACGTTGAACGTCATTGATACACGTCGGTTTAGCCAAAGATCTAATTGCTGAGATTTTTTCTGGATTAGCCTCAATGCCTCTGTTCGATACCAGAAATCCCAAGAGTTTGCCTGCCGGGACACCAAAGACACACTTTTTCGGATTGAGCATCATCTTCTAAACTCGGAGGTTGTCAAAGGTTTCTCTCAAATCATCTATCAATGTTTCCTCCTTTCTGGATTTTATCACAATATCATCCACATATGCATGAACATTACGCCCAATTTGCTTATGAAGACAATTCTGAACACAACGTTGATAAGTCGCCTGGGCACTCTTAAGTCCAAAGGGCATGGAGACATAGCAGAAGGCTCCAAAGGGAGTGATGAAAGCTGTCTTCTCCTGGTCCTTAACTGCCATTTTGATCTGATGATAACTAGAATAAGCATCCAGAAAACACAAACGGTCACAACCCGCCGTAGCATCAATGATCTGATCAATACGAGGGAGGGCAAAGGGGTCTGCAGGTCAAGCTTTGTTCAAGTTTGTGTAATCTACACACATACGCCAAGTGCCGTTTTTCTTAAGAACCAGCACCGGATTAGCCAACCACTTTGGGTGAAAGACCTCCACGATAAACCCTGCGGCCAACAATTGAGCTACCTCTTCACCAATAGCCTTGCTCCTTTCTTCATTGAAGCGGCGGAGAAACTGCCGGACCGGTTTAAACTTAGGATCAACGTTAAGTGTGTGCTCAGCGAGTTCCCTCGGTACACCTGGCATGTTAGAAGGTTTCCATGCAAAGATGTCCCGGTTCTCACGGATGAACTCGATGAGCGCACTTTCCTATTTGGGATCCAGGTTAGCGCTGATACTAAACTGTTTGGATGAATCGCCAGGAACAAAATCAACCATCTTACTATCTGTGGCCGATTTAAACTTCAACGCCGGATCGTGTTCCGTAGTTGGCTTTTTCAAAGAAGTCATATCTGCCGGATCAACTTGGTCTTTATAAAACTTCAGCTCCTCTGTGGCACAAACCGACTCAGCATAAGCCATGTCACCTTCCTCACATTCCAAAGCGATCTTCCTGCTCCCATGTACTGTGATGGCCCCCTTATGACCTGGCATTTTAAGCTGTAGATAAACATAACACGGCCTTGCCATGAACTTAGCGTAAGCCGGCCACCCAAACAAAGCGTGATACTGACTTTTGATTTTCACCACCTCAAAAGTCAATGTTTCTGATCTTGAATCATGATCATCTCCAAAAGCCACCTCTAAGGCTATCTTGCCCACCGGATATGCAGACTTACCAGGCACCACACCATGAAAAACGGTATTTGACGGTTTAAGATTCTTATCTGTCAACCCCATACAGCGGAAGGTATCATAATATAGAATGTTGATACTACTTCCCCCATCCATGAGTACCTTAGTGAACTTGTATACCCCAACTTGAGGGGCCACCACTAAAGCCAGATGACCCGGATTGTCAACCTGGGGGGGGGGTGATCCTCTCTACTCCACAAAATGGGTTGCTCGGACCAGCACAAATACTGAGGTACCGCCGGTTCAACAGTGTTTACTGCCCTCTTTTGAAGCTTCTGATCATGCTTACACAAGCTAGTGGTGAAGACATGATACTGCCCACTATTTAACTGCTTAGGATTGCTCTGATAACCCGACTGCTGCTGTTGCTGGCTCCCCTGATGGTTGTAACCTCCCTGGTTTCCCTGATTCCCTTGATTGTTGTATCCGGTTTGATTGCCCTGAAATCCTGAACCGGAACAACCACCTCCGTAACCCGGCCCGTGGAAACCACCTCCTGAACCGCTAGGCGGGCCATTATCATACTGAAACATATTGGAGTTTTTAAAATCTCACATGATATAACAATCCTTCCAAAGATGTGATGCTGGCTTCTCCTTGGATCCATGCTTTGGGCATGGTTGATTTAACAGGCGCTCCAAATTGGGGCCTGAACCGCCACCTCTCTGGGGCTGCTTACCCTTACGGTGCTGACCATTCTCTTGAGCATTGGTTTTAGCCACAAAGTCCAAACTGTTATCGGCCTTGCGCTTACCATTGTTGCCATGGCCTACCGGATTATGCTGCTGCCCCTTGGTGTTGCCGTTCTTTTTCCCTTTCCCCGGTTTGTCCTCCTCTCAGTTAGGGTCTTTGGTAGTATTCGAATCGGCGTATTTAACCAAAGCGGCCATAAGCGTCGACATATCATTGAAGTGACGTTTGAGCCTTCCTAACTTCTGTTTGAGCGGCAAAAAATGGCAATTGCCCTCCAAAGTTAGTACTGCGGTATCTGCATTGATACGATCCGATGAATGCAAAATTGCTGAGACCCGCTTTACCTAATGGGTCGTGGACTCCCCCTCCTCTTGGACACAAGTGGCCAGATCCACAATTGACATGGGCTGCTTACAAGTATCTTTGAAGTTTTGGATAAACCGGTGCTTTAATTCGGCCCATGATCCGACAGAGTTAGTTGGTAAGCTCTTCAACCAAACACGGGCTGTTCCTTCCAACATCATGGTGAAGTATTTAGCACATACTGCTTCATCCACATCCAACATCTCCATTGCCATCTCGTAGCTTTCAACCCACGCATCTGGTTGCAGATCGACAGTGTAATTGGGTACTTTACGAGGTCCTTTGAAATCCTTGGGCAGTCTCACATTACACAAATTAGGGGTAAGGCACGGCACCCCTAAGGAACTGAATACCACCCCTGGTTCGACTGAAGCGGTGGAGTGAACCGGAGTAGGTTGATGGGCTCCGTGCAGAGCTGCTAACTCGGCCTCCCGACGTGCGCGACCATGATCCACCACATCCTGCACATTGGCACCTCCCCCTGCCGGGTTGTGTCCTCGCGGCGAGTTATGACGATGTGCAGTACTTGACACAGCCGGTTCATCCTCAACATGCGTGCTGTAGCTCCGGCTTGGACAGGGGGTGGAATGAATCCTCTCACGACTGTGCAAATATGCCTGCTGCTTGTTTAGAGCTGTTTAAAGGAGATCTCTGGCCCATCGTGCTTCAACCGCAACTGGCGACTCGCCGTCGGTTGGGAGGGCTGCTAACCGTGAAGCGGCGGCCACAACGTTGTCCAACGGGTTGGAGTAATGCCCGGGAGGTGTTGGAACATATTGTGGCACAATGTTATTCCGACGAGGCGAGTCCATCGTGCGCGGCTGAACCGACGCTCCTATTCCTCGTGCCTCCATCTGGTTTAATATTGGCTGGTTACTAGTTCCTGCTCCTGGCGTATTGAAAAGATTCCGTGGCTCATAACCCGACAGGAGATGCAATCGGTATCTTCTTCTCATGACTTCTTTGGAGGCGTTCTGATCCAGCCTAATCTGGTAGGCCTGAGCTTCCAACTCGGCCCGTTCTGCAGCCATCCTAGCATTCTCTGCTGCTAGGTACGCTTTAGCCTGAGCTATCTGATCCTTCACCTTTGCAATCTCCACGCTGTGCTGATCCCGGGCTGCTGCATCCACCTCTGTGGCCATCAATGTTGCCAATGCGTCGAACAAGTCAGACAGGACTTGAGCTGGAGGCGGCGCAGAGCTTCCTGCCCCCGCTGGCGTGGCCGTTGTTGAACCAGAGAGTATTGCTGCGGCAGTTGATGAGTGAGGCGCCGACTGTGTACCGCCATGAAGATAGCGGCCCGGTTTGGCAGATCAGGGGAGTCCGGAATACTGTTGCCCTCAGAACCTCCACTAATCCGGCCATCCTGCAACTGATAGAGCGATTCGGTCTCGCCAGACGACTCATCATCGGAACAGACAACGGTTTCTCCATCGGATGTCGGTCCGTCCTCGTATTCTGCTCCATGGATGACACCTATGATAACATGCTTCGCCACGGGCTGAACCAGTGAAGGGCTTGCACGCTGAGCCGTCTCGATGATGTCAGTGCAGGTGTCCGGCTCAGGGCCCGGTTCGCCAATGTTGCCGATGAAGACGTGAATCCCACCAAAGGGGACCCAGTACCCGTATTCGATTGAATCGGCCTCGGGACCCCATCCTGCGATGTCGATGTAGAGCTTGCCGCGACGACTCTTCATCATCCGGCCCACAGCTTATCCCTTGAGTCCATTAAATCTACCCTTCAAGAACTCGAAACCATCATGCGATAGCCCTACGGTGGGGGCCAACTGTCGTGGGTTTGTCACGGCAGATGCCCTTGTGAAAAGACTTAGTCGTGGAGCCATCGCAACGGGTTATCTTAAAGGGGTTAAACCGGACAAGGGGACACAGGGAGTTTTATACAAGTTCGGCCCCTTCGATGAAGGTAAAAGCCTAAGTCTAGTTGTGATTGGTATTTCTAGGGTTTCGAAGGCCAGGGAGTGAATCCGCTTTGACTGGCTCTCGAGTTGTTGTCCGTCTCTTAACCCCTGCCGGGTCATCCCTTTATATACATAGGTTGACGCCCGCCGGTTTACAGAGTCCCGAAGCCGGATCATAAACGTGTCCGGTTCGGTCTCTACACTTCCTATCTTACAATGCAAGTTATATAATTAAGTCGTTTACATCTACAGGCCTTAACTCGCCTCTGGGCCTTGGGCCTTCATAAAGCTCCATCATTCTTACGTCTTCATGGGCTTCTAATCTTCATAAAGCTAATCCGGCTACTTCTGTCCGGTTTACGTCCAGTAGTAATATCCCCAGCACTTACCCAAAACATGAAAACTTCACAACACAAAACTTAACAGAAAACTCGTAAGCTCCATTAGTATAAGAAAATAAATGACCACTTCAAGTTACTGGGATGAACTCACATACTTATTGCAAAAATCTACAAGTCATCAAAAACTTCGGCACTACGCGCATGCTCCTAGGGGGATAGATTGGTAGGAAAAGACCATCGCTCGTCCCCGACCGCCACTCATAAGGAGGACAATCAAATAACACCTCATGTTTCAAATTTGTTACATAAATCATCAATGTACCCAATCAATGTGGATGACACTACTGCCAATGCTCTAGCTGCACAGTTTGGGTGCCAACTGGGGGTTATGCCATTCACATATTTGGGTTTGCCAGTGGGCACAACGAGGCCCAAAATTGTGGATCTGCTTCCACTAGTTGATTGTATGGAAAGAAGATTAACTGCTAGTTTATGGTTTCTGCCCCAAGGTAGCAGGTTGCAGCTAGTAAACTCTGTTTTCTCTTCATTGCCAATCTTATTCCTTTGTAGTTTATCAATACCACAATGGATTTTAAAACAACTGGAAAGAATTCAGAGACAATGCCTCTGGAGGAAATATGGTCAGGAGAAGGGGAATTCTCTGGCTGCTTGGCCTTTGGTCTGTAAGTCCAAACTTAAGGGTGGGCTTGGCATACTCAACCTGGGTCTACAAAATGAAGCTTTGTTAATGAAATTCCTCAATAAATTCTATAACAAAGTGGATGTGCCATGGGTTCATTTGATACGGGACAATTACTATTATCAGAGAGTTCCTCATGACACTATTTTGTGTGGCTCCTTTTGGTGGAGGGACATCTGTAAACTAATGGATAAGTCAGGGCTGTCTCTTCAGTCACTGTTGGAAGAGGGGACTCTTTGCTTTTTTGGTCTGATTCTTGGGAAATAGATAACTCATGCATCCCACTCCAAGATAGATTCCCCAGGCTTTTTTCCTTCTGCTTACAAAAGAATTCCTCTGTTATGAAAGTGTTGCAGACTGGTGAGTTGCAGAACATGTTCTCATTGCCCTTATCTGAATTGGCCTATAGGGAGTTCAATCAACTGTCTGGAATTATGACTGGGATTTCCCTTGATGTTGCTTCTAATGATTCCTGGCAATGGAAACATGGGATGAAAGCTGGGTTTACAACAAAGAAATACTATGACTTTGTTCATGAGCCAATTCCTGCCAACCCTCTTCTTAGTTGGATATGGAAATCCTGTTGTACTATGACAATTAAAATGTTTGCCTGGCTTGTCATTATGGACAGAGTAAACACAAAGGATATGATTCAGCGCAGGAAGTGGAAGATTAATGATGGGCCTGAATGTGTACTTTGTCCCATAGGAGCACTTGAAGACAGGAATCATTTATTCTTCCAGTGCAACTTCAGCATGAGAGTGTGGAACTATCTACAAATTACATGGCTCAACAGTCAAGATATGGTATAGATTGCACATCATGCCAGGAGGGATTTCAACAAGCCTTTCTTCTCTGAGGAGGTCTTCCTCACTTGGTGGAATATATGGAAAGTCAGGAATGACAAAGTCTTCAGGTATCTCAGACCTACTTTCAGGTAGTGGAGGAATGGCTTTGTCCAAGACATCTCTCTCTTGGCTCACATAATCAAGTCAAAACACAGAGATGCTTTGATCAAATGGATTGATTTCCTGCCTCCTTGAGGGGCTCTACATTTGTAACCTTTTTCTCCTTTTCTAGTTAGATCTTTCTTTCTCTTTCTAGAATAGTTTGTACAGTTTTATTTTCCTTCCTTTTCTGCTCAGTTCCTTCTCTTAAGGAACTCTTTGCTGTATTTGCTATTTCAAGTTTTAATAAATTGCTGTGGGGTGTAAACCCTGCGGTCTTCAAGGTAAAAAAAACGTTTACCATACGTGCATGCTATGGGACTTGCAAACTTCAACACAAGCATTTCTCAATTTCACAACTACTCAACTAGCACGACTTTGATATTATTACCTCCATATCTCAAAACAATCATCAAGCATCAAACTTCTCTTAGTATTCAAAACACTCATAAGAAAATTTTACTAATCTTGAATACCTAGCATATTAGGATTTTAAGCAAATTACCATGCTATTTAAGACTCTCAAAATAATCTAAGTGAAGCATGAGAGTTCATCTATTTCTACAAAATAAAACTACCACCATGCTCTAAAAGATATAAGTGAAGCACTAGAGCAAATGACAAACTACTCTGAAAGGTATAAGTGAAGATCAATGAGTAGTCGAATAATTATGCAACTATGTGAAGACTCTCTCTCATTTAATAATTTCAGATCTTGATAATTTATTCAAACAGCAAGAAAACTAAATAAAATAAAAAGACGCTCCAAGCAAAACACATATCATGTGGTAAATAAAAATATAGCTCCAAGTAAAGTTACCAATGAACGAAGACGAAAGAGGGGATGCCTTCCGGGGCATCCCCAAGCTTAGGCTCTTGGCTATCCTTAAATATTACCTTGGGGTGCCTTGGGCATCCCCAAGCTTAGGCTCTTTCCACTCCTTATTCCGTAGTCCATCGAATCCTTACTGTCGTGGGTTTGTCACGGCAGATGCCCTTGTGAAAGGACTTAGTCGTGGAGCCATCGCGACGGGTTAGCTTAAAGGGGTTAAACCGGACAAGGGGACATGGGGAGTTTTATACTAGTTCGGCCCCTTCGATGAATCTAAAAGCCTACGTCTAGTTGTGATTGGTATTGCTAGGGTTTTGAAGGCCAGGGAGCGAATCCGCTTTGTTTGGCTCTCGAGTTGTTGTCCGTCTCTTAACCGCTGCCGGGTCGTCCCTTTATATACATAGGTTGACACCCGCCGGTTTACAGAGTCCCTAAGCCAGATCATAAACGTGTCCGGTTCGGTCTCTACACTTCCTATCTTACAATGCAAGTTACATAATTTAGTCGGTTTACATCTACAGGCCTTAACTCGCCTCTGTGCCTTGGGCCTTCATAAAGCGCCATCATTCTTACGTCTTCATGGGATTCTAATCTTCATAAAGCTAATACGGCTACTTCTGTCCGGTTTACGTCCAGTAGTAATATCCCCAACACTTACCCAAAACTTGAAAACTTCACAACACAAAACTTAACAGAAAACTCGTAAGCTCCGTTAGTATAAGAAACTAATCACCACTTCAAGTTACTGTGATGAACTCACATACTTATTGCAAAAATCTACAAGTCATCAAAAACCTCGGCACTACGCGCATGAATTCAATGATGCTCACATAAGAGATAAGAATTGAAACATAAAGAGAGCATCATGAAGAATATGACTAGCACATTTAAGTCTAACCCACTTCATATGCATAGGGATTTTGTGAGCAAACAACTTGTGGGAACAAGAATCAACTTGCATAGGAAGGTAAAACGAGCATAACTTCAAAACTTTAAGCACATAGAGAGGAAACTTGATATTATTGCAATTCCTACAAGCATAAGTTCCCCCCAGATAATAATTTTCAGTAGCATCATGAATGAATTCAACAATATAACCAGCACATAAAGCATTCTTTTCATGATCTAGAAGCATAGAAATTTTACTACTCACCACATAAGCAAAATTCTTCTCATTCGGAATAGTGGGAGTATCATAAGAAACTCGAATACTATAAATTGTTTCCACATTAAAAGAGTAATGTTTAGAGAAGGGTAACCATAATCATGATAGGTTTTATAAATATAATCACTACTTTTTATAGCATTAGTATCATCACAATAATCATCATAGGTAGGAGGCATGCTATCATCATTATAAACTTGCATATCAATATCATCTTTATTAAACGTAGCATCCCCAAGCTTGGGACAAACATTAATTGCAGAAAATATATTCTCAAAAACATCATCTTCATCAAACATAGCATCCCAAAGCTTGGGCCTTTTCATATCATAAGCATATTCACTCTCATAATTAATAGTATGGATAGCACCAATAGTATAGCAATTATCATATTCTTCCAAGCAAGTGCCAAAAATATTTTCAAGATCATAAGAAGTATCATTATCTTCCACAATTATATTTTGATGAGGCACAATAGAAATAGGAGCAACATTATTTGGGAGAGATATCTTTTTACCTCTCTTCCTTTTTCTTTTCTTCTTCTTCTTCACCACATCATGTGTGGGTTCAATCCTCTTTTTGGAGCTCCTTATTAATGATATTGGTTGAATAGGAGGCTCATCCTCGTTACCTGATTCATCATAAGAAATAATAGGAGAATATTGGGAAGTCTCTTCCCTTTCATTAGTATTCTCTTCATCCTCTATTTCTTTTCTTTTCTTTATGTAATTGGCAATATAAGGATTTTCAATGCAATTCACCGCACAATACATATAAATCTTCTCTAGATCAAAATCAAGAAATCTATCAAGATTAAACTTTGGAATACCCTCAGTTATACGTTTCATTTCCTCATACCCCAAAATAAGACTAAGCTCTTTATGATGCTCAAGGGTAATCAAATTATCACAATTTTTGGATACAATTTGGTCATGAAACAATTTGCATTGGAGATTTCAATGACCATGTTCATTGCAAAGTTCACAAGGGGCTCGAAAAATATTGAATCTTTCAGCACAATCATCAAGACTTTCTTGCAACAATTTAGTTTCTAAGTATTTATGCCTCTTAGAATATCTATCTTCCCTATTTGGTGTGTACTTACAAACCCAATGCACTCCACAAAAATTGACATGTTTATAGGAGACCTTTTTATCATAACTAGCGCAATCATCATTAGTACCATGGATATTCAAGGAGTTCATACTAACAACATTGCAATCATGCTCATCATTCAAAGATTTAGTGCCAAACATTTTAATGCATTCTTCTTCTAACACTTTGGCACAATTTTCCTTTCCATCATACTCACGAAAGATATTAAAAAGATGAAGCGTATGAGGCAAACTTAATTCCATTTTTTGTAATTTTCTTTTATAAACTAAACTAGTGATAAAACAAGAAACTAAAAGACTCGATTGCAAGATCTAAAGATATACCTTCAAGCACTCACCTCCCCGGCAACGGCGCCAGAAAAGAGCTTGATGTCTACTACACAACCTTCTTCTTGTAGACACTGTTGGGCCTCCAAGTGCAGAGGTTTGTAGGACAGTAGCAAATTTCCCTCAAGTGGATGACCTAAGGTTTATCAATCCGTAGGAGGCTTAGGATGAAGATGGTCTCTCTCAAGCAACCCTGCAATAAAATAACAAAGAGTCTCTTGTGTCCCTGATACGTCTCCAATGTATCTACTTTTCCAAACACTTTTGCCCTTGTTTTGGACTCTAACTTGTATGATTTGAATGGAACTAACACGGACTGACGCTGTTTTCAACAGAATTGCCATGATCTTTTTTTATGTACAGAAAACAAAAGTTCTCGGAATGACCTGAAACTCCACGGGATATCTTACAATAAATAATAAAAAATCCTCGCCAAAGATGAAGACCAGGGGGCCCACACCCTTCTCACGAGGTGGGGGGCGCGCCCTCTAGGGCGCGCCCCCTACCTCGTGGCCCCCCTGGAGACCTCCCGACTCCAACTCCAACTCTATATAACTGCTTTCGGGGAGAAAAAAATAAGGGAGAAGAAATCATTGCGTTTTACGATACCGAGCCGTCGCCAAGCCCTAAAACCTATCGGGAGGGATGATCTGGAGTCCGTTCGGGGCTCCGGAGAGGGGGATTCGTCACTGTCGTCATCATCAACCATCCTCCATCACCAATTGCATGATGCTCACTGCCGTGCGTGAGTAATTCCCTCGTAGGATTGCTGGACGGTGATGGGTTGGATGAGATTCACCATGTAATCGAGTTAGTTTTGTTAGGGTTTGATCCCTAGTATCCACTATGTTCTGAGATTGATGTTGCTATGACTTTGCTATGCTTAATGCTTGTCGCTAGGGCCCGAGTGCCATGATTTCAGATCTGAACCTATTATGTTTTCATCAATATATGAGAGTTCTAGATCCTATCTTGCAAGTCTATAGTCACCTATTATGTGTTATGATCCGTTAACCCCGAAGTGACAATAATCGGGATACTTACTGGTGATGACCGTAGTTTGAGGAGTTCATGTATTCACTATGTGCTAATTCTTTGTTCCGGTTCTCTATTAAAAGGAGGCCTTAATATCCCTTAGTTTCCGTAAGGACCCTGCTGCCACGGGAGGGTAGGACAAAAGATGTCATGCAAGTTCTTTTCCATAAGCACGTATGACTATATTTGGAATACATGCCTACATTACATTGATGAATTGGAGCTAGTTTTATGTCACCCTATTTTATGACTGTTACATGATGAACCGCATCCGGCATAATTATCTATCATTGATCCGATGCCTACGATCTTTCCATATACTAGTTCACGCTTATTTACTTTCCCGTTGCTATTGTTACAATCACTACAAAATACCAAAAACATTACTTTGCTTTCATTACTCTTTTTTTATCGTTACCATCACTATCATATTACTTTGCTACTAAACACTTTGCTGCAGATACTAAGTTTCCAGGTGTGGTTGAATTGACAACTCAGCTGCTAATACTTGAGAATATTCTTTGGCTCCCCTTGTGTCGAATCAATAAATTTGGGTTGAATACTCTACCCTCAAAAGCTGTTGCGATCCCCTATACTTGTGGGTTATCAAGACTAATTTCTGGCGCCGTTGCCGGGGAGCATAGCTGTATTCTTTGAGTCACTTGGGATTTATATCTGCTGGACACTATGAAGAACTTGAGAGATCCAAAAACCAAGATCTGTCCCTCAACTACGAGGGGAGGTAAGGAACTGCTATCTAGCTCTGCACTTGATTCACCTTCTGTTATGAGTAAGCTTGCGACACCTACACCTACTTCTGCTATTCGTTCTGATATGTCGCATGTTATTGATGATGCTACTTCTGCTATGCATGATACTTATGATGAAACTATCTCTATGCCTGATACTACTATGCCACTTAGTGATTTTCTCGAGGAACGAGTTGCTAGGGCTAGAGAGATTGAAAATATTGAATCTGATTATGAAGATGAAGAATCACTTGTTATTCTTGAGGGTTATTTATTTGATCAAGATGCTTCTTTAGCTATTTTAGTCTGCAAAGATAGATATGAACTCAAAAGGTTATTAGCTAAATGGAATAAGCAATCTCCAAATGCTAGGATGAGACCTGACCCTGCTTTTGCTACTTCACCTATATGTGTTGCTGATAAGGATTATGAATTCTCTGTTGATCCTCATATAATTACTTTGGTTGAATCTGATCCTTTTCATGGCTATGAATCTGAAACTGTTGTAGCACATCTTACTAAATTAAATGATATAGCTACCCTGTTCACTAATGATGAGAGATCTCGCTACTTTTATATCCTCAAAATATTTCCATTCTCATTAAAGGGTGATGCTAAGATATGGTTTAATTCTCTTGATCCTGATTTTGTGCGTAGTCCCCACGATATGATTTATTACTTCTCTGCTAAATATTTCCCTGCTCATAAGAAACAAGCTACTTTATAAGAAATATACAACTTTGTGCAAATTAAAGAAGAGAGTCTCCCACAAGCTTGGGGGAGGCTTCTCAAGTTACTTAATGCTTTGCCTGATCATCCTCTTAAGAAAAATGAAATACTTGATATCTTTTATAATGGACTAACCTATGCTTCCAGAGATTACTTGGATAGTTGTGCTTGTTCTCTTTTCAAGGAAAGAACAGCGGATGAAGCTGAAATCTTATTGAATAATATGTTGACAAATGAAAAATAATTGGGCACCTCCTGAGCCAGCTCCTGAGGCAGCTCCTGCTCCAATTAATGATCCTATTCCTAAACCAACTCCGAAGAAGAGAGGTGTTCTATTTCTCAGTCCCGAAGATATGCAAGAGGCAAAGAAATTTATGAAAGAAAAAGGTATTAAAGCTGAAGATGCTAAGAATTTAGCTCCTATTGAAGAAATACCTGGTTTCAATTCACTGCCTGATGAAGAAATATATGATCTTAATCCTTTATTTATTGAAGAACCTCCAGACCTCGATAACCCGACACAAGTTGTAAAGGTAAATTCTCTCTATAGATATGATAAAGCTGAAATCCCTCCTGCTAAAATTGCTAGTCAATGCTTGGATGAGTTTGATAATTTTATGTTTAAGAAAGAAGACTTCAATGCTTATTTTGGTAGACAATTAAAACAAGATGCTGATATGATTAAATACTTGGGTGATTATATGGCTAATATTAGAGGTGAACTTAAACTTGTTAGCAAACATGCCTCTATGGTTACCACTCAAGTAGAACAAGTACTTAAAGCTCAAAAGGAATTGCTCAATGAGATGAATAGTAAGAAAAATGATTATGCTGTTAAAGTGGCTACTAGAACTGGTAGAATGACTCAGGAACCTTTGTATCCTGAAGGCCACCCTAAGAGAATTGAGCAAGATTCTCAGAGAAATAAAATTGATGCACCTAGTTCTTCAAAAAGGATGAAAAAGAAAAATGATAGAACTGTGCAAACTTCTAGTGAACCTATTGTTGAACCACCTGATAATCCAAATGATATCTCTATGTATGATGCTGAAACACAATCTGGTAATGAACATGAACCTAATGAAAATGTTAATGATGATGTTCATATCAATGCTCGACCTAGTAATGATAATGATATAGAAATTGAACCTGCTGTTGATCTTGATAACCCACAATCAAATAATCAACGTTATGATAAGAAAAGACTTTGTTGCTAGGAAACATGGTAAAGAAAGAGAACCTTGGGTTCAGAAACCCATGCCGTTTCCTCCCAAACCATCCAAGAAAAAGGATGATGAGGATTTTGAGCGCTTTGCTGAAATGATTAGACCTATCTTTTTACGTATTTGATTGACTGATATACTCAAAACAAATCCTTATGCTAAGTACATGAAAGATATTATTACAAATAAAAGAAAGATACCGGAAGCTGAAATTTCCACCATGCTTGCTAATTATACTTTTAAGGGTGGAATACCAAAGAAACTTGGAGATCCCGGTGTACCCACTATACCATGCTCTATTAAAAGAAACTATGTTAAAACTGCTTTATGTTATCTTGGAGCCGGTGTTAGTGTTATGCCTCTCTCTTTATATCGTAGACTTGATTTGAATAAGTTGACATCTACTGAAATATCTTTGCAAATGGGTGATAAATCAACTGCTATACCTGTCGGTATTTTTGAGGATGTGCCTGTTGTGGTTGCAAACGTTACTATTTTAATGAACTTTGTTATTCTTGATATTCCCGAGGACGATAGTATGTCTATTATTCTTGGAAGACCTTTTCTTAATACTGCAGGGGTTGTTATTGATTGCAACAAAGGAAATGTCACTTTTCATGTTAATGGTAATGAGCATACGGTACACTTTTCGAGGAAAACAACCTCAAGTTCATAGTATCAATTCTATCAGAAAAATTCCATCGATTATATTTGGAGGTTTTGAATTTCCTCTTCCTACTGTCAGGAAGAAATATGATATACTTATTATCGGGGATGTGCATATCCCTGTTGAGGTAACCTAGTGTTATTTGAAATTTCTCTGGTTTCATGTTAATCGGAATGGGTTTGTTAACAAGACTTGATCAACCTTGTTAGTGGATTCCTTTTGACGAGCCTGAGATTAATGAAACTAGAAGCACAACCTTCTGTACCCTCTCTATACTTTCTGTTATTTATATTAAATAAAGTAAAAATAATAATTTCCCGTCTGTTATCTGATTATCAGTGCAATATAAAGTTCTCCAAATGCCCTGAAAATTAAATATGTTTTTATAGAATATTTGAGGATTTATGGAACAAAGAACACACCAGGGGGGCCAACCACCTTGCCACGAGGGTGGAGGGCGCGCCCACCCCCCTAGGGCGCGCCACCTGCCTCGTGGGCCCACGGTGGCCCTCCTCCACTTATTCTTTCAACCACACAGTTCATCTTCCTCCCCCAAACACGAAAAACCAACTCAAACCCGAGCCCAAGCTCGTTTTGCTGCCATTTTCGATCTCCTTGCTCAAAGCACCTCTCACAAAACTGCTTGGGGAGATTGTTCCTTGGTATGTGACTCCTCCATTGGTCCAATTAGTTTTTGTTCTAGTGCTTTATTCATTGCAAATTTGTGTTGCTTATGTGACCCTGTTCTTGAGCTTGCATGTCAAATTTATATGGTCAAAGTAGTTTTGATGCATGATATAGGCCCTAGGCACTTGTAGGAGTAGTTGCTATCAATATTATTGAGTTTGGTTTACTTTTATTTTGAAGTTACTAAAAATTTTCAGAATTTTTCAGAGGAAGAAATATCCTTCGGAAAATGTTCCAAGGTGGTTCTTCAAAGAAGCAAGGACCCAGGCGTGCAATGCGTGATGCTGACGAAGAGCCACCAAGAGATGCTCCAGTGCGTCCTTGTGAGTGGCCTTCTGAAAATTTTATGGATCGAGCGGGAATTAAAGAAGAATTTAACTCATATTTGTGTAATGCCGATTTTGAGGACTTTGAGGCAGACAAATGCCCCCAGTATCATGAGCTCACAAGCTCTTTTGTGAGGAGGTTTGAGTATTCATCTTTGCGCAATTCTCCTTCAGTCATGTTTGATCTTTATAACAAATCTTATACCATGGACCTAGAGGATTTCACTTTTGCTTGCAAACTTCCGCAATGGGGTAGTGTTAAGGATCCCCCTAAATCTGAATTTAGAAACTTTCTTGCTAGTATAACTGTAGGGGAATCTAGAGATATAACGCAGGCTACCATAGGGAGCATTCACTTTCCTGCTATACATTATTTTGCTCTCTTCATAGGTAGGTGCATAAATGCTAAGGATGAAGCATGTCACATGTGTGTCCCTGACCTTAGCATTCTCAGGAGTGCTGTTAGGAGACCAATCTTATCATATGGGAGCCATTGTAGGTCGTAGGTTGCATCATAATAGACATAATGGAGATTTCTTTGGAGGAATTTATGCAACCCGCTTAGCTAAATTTCTTGAGATAGACGTTCGTGAAAGAGACATGGAGTTGCCTCCTGCTTATTTAGATTTTGATTCTATGGTTTCCCACCATTTTGTCGAGAGGAACGAATCACCTCTCCAGTACCGACTAATCTTTGACAAACGCCGTGCTGTCCATATTACTCTCCCTGCTCCCGCTTTCTTTGATTATCAGGCAACAGGAGGATATACTATTACCAGAGAGGAGGCAGAGGAGTACGAGAGGATACCGGAGGCCGCTCGTCGCCACGCTGCAGCTCAGGAGGCGATAGCCGCTGCATCTCAGTACGACCCCAACTATTATTATGGATATCAGCCATGGCCATAGACCAACTTAGGCCAAAAGCCTAAGCTTGGGGGAGTACGTATTTCTCACCGACATTACATTTATGTTCACACACACTCATTGCCAGATGTCGGTGCTCATACTTTTTCATTGTATCATCCATGCTAGTTTACTTTCCTTTTTATGCTTTCTTCTTGTGTGTTTAATAAACCTTAAGAAAAACCCAAAAATATTTCCCGTTCTTCTTTTGCTTGTTGGGAGCTTTCTCGTGTAAATAGTTTTATTTCTTTTCCTTTTCTTTGGGGGTCAATGGGAGAAGACCATAATTAAATTGTTGAAGTGGCTCTTATATGCATTATTGTTTATCTGACTAAAGAGCCCATATTGGTTTTGTCTTCTCCTGTTTATTGAAAGCTCGCAGATTCCAGCTTAGTCCAATGCACGTGCACTCTTATTATTATTCACATCGTTCAGTCGTGCAAGTGAGAGGCAATTATGATGATACTAGTCGTGAACCCGTGCAGTTGCACGGGCTAGTGGTTTACTCTTTTTTAAATATTCTTGATACTATTCATATATCATGGTGAAATGCCTTCTTGCCATTTTTGAACAATTTACCACAAATAGAGTTCAACCATTTCACCTAAATAACTATGCAATAATTATGTTTTTGTTGTGCAAGCACAAAAAAAGAACCGCAAAAAGATAGATTGCAGAACCGGATTAAATAGTGATAGCATAGTTAACTTTCCCCCAATGCCATCATAACATAGTATGCAAGAAATAACTGGATGAGATGGATGGACATATCTTTTATATTTTTTTCATTGATCATGAAAATTTATTAAGTATGTAATTAAGAATATATCATCCATCTATTTGACCTATCATGGTAAAATGGCCATGTTCGTCAATCAATCAAGGCGCCAGGGCTACAACATCCTTCTTTAAGAAAAACAATCTGATTAATTTTACTTCAACTTTGGGATTAATCAAAAAACAGGTTGTTGCCTTCTTTTCTAGTTCTACTTTGGTAAAGGAAGAGCAAGTTATTTATCATAGTGTGCTAGCCGCTGCTTCATTTAGTAAAAAGAACTCAAAAGTAGTTTTCGTAATGCAAAAAGGACTTGCAACTTATGTAAAAAAAGCACTACCGGTATTTGTAGTATACACAATTTCTTTGCATGTTTATTATTTTTTAGGTGCCAACTGCATAATTAAAATTAAGTAACTAATTTCAAAGAATCTGAAAAACTTAGTCTAAAGCACGATGAGTTAGGGTGCTTTCAACTATAGCGTTGAGCCAGTACATATATCTTTCCGCCAGTGTTGATGGGCACCGAGGATTCTAAAACAGTAGATGAATCTGACTAAACTTATAAACAAACCAAACCCAATATTTCTTTAGGGCATATACAGAGAAACACATTAACAGAAAGTAAGATAGCAGGTTGTATCATTATCGAGGCCTTTTAGTTTTATGGCAACATGAACGAACATATGACCGACAAAGTTGCAATATATCAGAAAGACGTATCCAACTACAACCTAGAAAGAAAGAATCTAATCATGGCAGACATATGAGGTAAATGACATAGCAATGCATCACTTGCGTGTTCAAACATTTATGCTGCAAACCCTTTATTCGCTTCGACTCTTCCACAGCTGGACTCGAGCCCTGTAGAAAATTAGATCAACGATAACAATCATGCATGGCAAGGAATAGAGGATTCTTGCCTCTTAGCTAGTATAGAACGTGTGCACATAAAAGCATTAATTAGTTGTGTATCGTTTGATGTGCAGGAGGGGATGTAAGATTGATGTGTTATTGCTTGTGACCGGAACATAGAATTGTAATATATCACAATTCATGAAATAAATAGTTTATACTAATAAATAGTGTTATCCTTCTCAACGCATGGTGATATTACACCTCAAAATACCATAGATGTAGATTTTTTTATAAACTTGGTAAAAGATAGGAAAGTTTGACTTTTGAGAAGAATAATGCACCTTATAATAAAATAGGAAAGTAAAATTGGGTGATCTCTAAAATCATTCCTTGGATTTCGTGCTACATATAGAAGTGCATCCTCAGTAGTTGGTGCCTCAATATTTTGAAGAGACGTCATAAACACGTAAACTAAGATATTTATTTTTTTCCAGAGATTATCAAATTAGAAGGGACCGATAGAACAACATATGTACTATTCATCAAAGCATAGCATATGTTAAGAAAAGTAATATCACATACAAAGAAATTTCTGAAAGATCTGGCATGCAATGACATGAAACATGATTTACATAAAAGCACATTTACTATAAAGTGCATCCCACATTTTATTTTACTTGCAAATAAGCATGGACCAATGATTTATGGACATGAGAGTTGAGCCGCATATGGTACATTTGACTTGACTAATAGCATGTGTATAGGAGGTACAGATCTGTTCAACAATTTATATCTCCTCCTGAATGCCATCATTGACATGTTCATCTATCAGACAAAAAACCTAAGTTATGGATTATCATAGAACCTAGGCATATTATAGAAATATTAATTAAGAAAATCATGCACACCTGTAAAGAGGGAAAAAATTGCAATGTATATAGTCCCATGCTTATTGGGCCTTAAGGAATCACTGGACTGAAAGCTCTGAGTTACCTTCCGAAATTAATTCACCATGTGTAGGGTTGCTATAATTATCAGCTGATATAGTATAGGAAGAGCATAAAATTAAGTTCGTACCTTTTAGTAGGAAAAATAAAAAAAATGATCAATCAAATATGAGGTTGAACTGGAAAGTTATCACGCGTTGGTCCATTATTAGTGATTACGGCGTTGCTCCTTACCTAGCTTGCACGCCATACCTGCAGACTAAAATTAGAGAAGGGTTACCCACATGTTTCTTCCACGTAGAAGGCACCATAATAAATGGATAATTATTAGTACTACATAGCAATCAAATTCATTCATAAATAAGACTTCAACACAACATTGGTACAGAAAATCATACATGTTTCTGAGGTTTGCATGCCTCGCCTGACCCTGAATTTGACCCATAAATAGATTTTGGAGACACAACTGTAAAATATACTGAATAAGAGCAATTACCCGAGTTGAATGCTGCTGTTGTTTTTCCGGCAAGAGGGCATGCATGAGTGCTAACAACAGCCACATACTGAATATTTCTTCTCTAGCAGTAAGGCGTGGTTGTTCTTGTCTTCTTGATCCCCCAAATAAAATAGAATAGGATTGGGTGCCATCTGCCCATCTGATTCTCCACCGCAGTATCAAGGACGTGGGTCTGGCAAGAGAGGAAAAGAAAGTTGCAGCACTGGACTGCGGCGGCAGCTTATGAAGTTGACAATGGTGGTGTTAGGGCGGGCGTGGATGAAGAAGAGCTGTCGGGAAGAGATTATGACGACACTTGCCGGTTGAGCAGCTTCTTCCATGGTTCTGTGCATGTCCTCGGTGCTGTGCGTCGACGTACACATAGGGGGGCCTCACGACCATGGCCTGCAACAGCCGATTGAAGGCAGCGGAGGTAGGAACGCATGGTGCAGCCAAGGGCAGTATTACTGAACAACCCTTAGCATGAGGAAGGATTCAGCGGCGGCGGCATCATGGGATTTGTTTGATGGTTGTTCTAGAAGGCATGTGTGGGGAAAGAGAGACCATGTAGGGATTGAGTATCCAACAACGTGGGAGAGTTTCCCTCAAAAACAAAACAACCTGGGAGAGTTTAGAAGTCCTTTTGGGAGACAACGCTCAGATATTTCCCGTTTTTTTGAAAGATTCCCATTGTTCGTTTTTCCTGAGGGAAACATGGAGAGGTGGGTACGACCTGTATGACCATAACACCCGGAAAAAACACATGAGCTGTTTTTTTAAAGGTTCGAATCCTTTTTTTTGGTTTTTATCTAATGAGCGCAGGAAAATTTCGGAAGATCTAGACCGTAATAATTCGGTCCCACGAGATTAACGGCTCGTAATTTCTGATTAACGTGGAAATTTCTTGGGAGTCTGTAATTAGTATAGGTATAGATATGATGGACTGACTAAGATGAGAAAAGATGGTATGAACTCGACCTCTTTTGTTTTTGTAAATATGATGAGTTCATCGTTCTTGATTTAGCTTGTTATGAATAAACATGTTTGCAATGACAATTAGAGATCATAGTTGCTTGTGCCATGCTTGATTAGCTATGAGTTATAATGATTTACCTTGCATGCCAATATGCTATTAAAATGGTTATGATGTGGTATGATAGGGTGGTATCCTCCTCTGAATGATTTAAGTGACTTGACTTGGCACATGTTCATGCATGTAGTTGAAACAAATCAACATAGCCTTCATGATATTTATGTTCATGGTGGATTATATCCTATTCATGCTTGCATACAATGTTTATTAATTTTAATGCATGTATATGGCTATTGTCGCTCTCTAGTTGGTCGCTTCCCAGTCTTTTGCTAGCCTTCATCTGTACTAAGCGGGAATACTGCTTGTGCATCCAAACTCCTTAAACCCCAAAGTTATTCTAGATGAGTCCACTATACCTATCTATATGTGGTATCTACCTGCCGTTCCAAGTAAATTTGTATGTGCCAAACTCTAAACCTTCAAATAATCATCATGTTTTGTATGCTCGAATAGCTCATGTATCAACTAGGGCTGTCTATATCTTCCATGTTAGGCGGGTTATTCTCAAGAGGAGTGGACTCTGCTCCTCGCTCACGAGATAAAGGGCTGGTCACCGGGATGCCCAGTCCCATGCTTTATGCAAACTAAATCAAAATAATTGCAAAAAAACTCCCCCTACCTGTTGTATGTTGGAGGCACTCGTTGTTTCGAGCAAGCCATGGATTGATGTATGTTGGTGGAGGGGGAGTATAAACTTTACCATTCTGTTTGGGAACCGCCTATAATGTGTGTAGCATGGAAGACATCCCCATCTCTTGGTTGTTATGTTGACAATGAAAGTATACCGCTCAAAATATTATTCATCTCTATTTCAAAACCGAGCTCTGGCACCTCTACAAATCCCTGCTTCCCTCCGCGAAGGGCCTATCCATTTACTTTTATGTTGAGTCATCACCCTCTTATTAAAAATCACTAGCTGGAGAGCGCAGCTGTCATTTGCATTCATTACTATTAATTTATATTGGGTGTGACTATGATTGGATCTCCTTTACCATGAATTGCAATGTCTAGTCAGTCCTTGATCTTTAAAGGTGCTTTGCGTTTATGTTTTGCGGTCTCAGAAACGGCTAGCGAGATACCATCTTGTTATATCATATTATGATTATTTTGAGAAAGTGTTGTCATCCGAGATTTATTATTATGGATTGCTAGTTGATTATGCTATTGATATGGGTAATCATGAGACCTAAGAATTATTGCAAATGTGGTTAGTTATAATCTTTGCTGAAAAGTTGAATGCTAGCTTGACATATTAACAACAACAAGAGCAAACAGAGTTTGTAAAAGTTTTTCTTTATTTCTTTCAGTTTGTCAACTGAATTGCTTGAGGACAAGCAAGGGATTAAGCTTGGGGGAGTTGATACGTCTCCAACGTATCTACTTTTCCAAACACTTTTGCCCTTGTTTTGGATTCTAACTTGTATGATTTGAATGGAACTAACCCTGACTGACGTTGTTTTCAGCAGAATTGCCATGATGTTGTTTTATGTGCAGAAAACAAAAGTTCTCGGAATGACCTGAAACTCCACGAGATATCTTACAATAAATAATAAAAAAATCCTCGCCAAAGATGAAGACCAGGGGGCATACACCCTTCTCACGAGGGTGGGGGGCGCGCCCTAGGGGCGCCCTCCTACCTCGTGGGCCCCCTGGAGACCTCCCGACTCCAACTCCAACTCTATATAACTTCTTTCGGGGAGAAAAAAATAAGGGAGAAGAAATCATCGCGTTTTATGATACGGAGCCGCCGCCCAGCCCTAAAACCTCTCGGGAGGGCTGATCTGGTGTCCGTTCGGGGCTCCGGAGAGGGGGATTCGTTGCCGTCGTCATCATCAACCATCCTCCATCACCAATTTCATGATGCTCACTGTCGTGCGTAAGTAGTTCCATCGTAGGCTTGCTAGACGGTGATTGTCGTGGTTTTGTCACGGCAGATGTCCTAGAGAAAGGACTTAGTCGTGGAGCCATCGCGATGGGTTAGCTTGAAGGGGTTAAAGCGGACACAGGGACGCAAGAGAGTTTATACTAGTTCGGCCCCTTCAATGAAGGTAAAAGCCTACATCTAGTTGTGATGGAATTGATGGGGTTTCGATGACCAGGGAGCAAACAAGCTTCGCCTATGTCTCGAGTTGTTGTCTGTTGTCCTTGAACCGCCGCCGGGTTGTCCCCTTATATACACGGGTGACGCCCGTTGGTTCACAGAGTCCCAATACTGGCTCATAGATGTGTCCGGTTTGGTCTCTACTTATTCCTAACTTACAATACAAGTTAAATACCAACATCACTTTACGGCTACAGGCCTTGAACCGACTATGGGCCTTGAACCCTCATCTACCTTCTTGGGCTTTAACATACTTAACTACTGACGAAGTTTAACCCGGCCCAGATAGGCCGGTTTACGCCCAGTAGTGATATCCCCAACATTAGGCCCCAAATTGATTTGAACATGTTCATGTCAATCCTTTAGCAAAAATCTTCATCTTCAATATCTTCTTGTAGTTTGTTGAACCGCCGTGATGTCATCTTCTCTGGTTGTTGTAAACCGGCGTGACGTCACCTGTTATAAAGGACCTTAATAGGTCTGCGACAATTAAGGCGACATCTTCGTTTCCAAACCCACGGTCCCTTGATTTTCGCGCCTGACTCCTGTCCCTTGCCTTATAAATAGGACCGAAGGGTCATTTCTTTTTCCCCTCCATGCCCTTGTGCTTCGTCTTCCTCGCGTCGCCCAGCTTCGGAGCTCCGCCGCCACCGTCAACCTCTGCATCAACATTGGCCGCTGCATCAACCTGGGCGCACCAGAGCACCGCGGCAACCTTCCGCGTCTTTCTCATCTCCAGTAAGTCTTCTGTTCTTTTCAACACAGATCTGCTCTGGGGTTTCATGTTCTTCTAGTGTTCATCGCCTGTTTCGTGTTCATATGATAACTCCTAGATGCATCTGTGAATCCTTACTCTGTGTAGTGGTAGCTTTTAGCATCCGCCTTCAGTTTCATGCCTCAAGACCATAGATCTATATGTATCCCTGCCCATTGATTCAGTACTGTTCTTTTTTGAACCTTGAATATTTTCCTTATTTTCTGAACTTGCTTTAGATCCGTCGCTGTAGAGAAGTCTTTTGAAATCTGTTTCTGTAAACTTACTCATCTGCTTCAATGTTTAGACCAGGCGGTTTAACTTTGTAGAAAAAATTGCCAAACCGGTATATACCATTAGTCCCCTTGTTGAACCGCCAGATGTTGTTGCTTCATAAAACTACGGTTTAGATAGATCTGTCTCCGGTTTAACATTGCACGTACCAATGTACCTTAATCAATGCATTTTTGAACCGGGATCATCTACCTTGTAGATTTCATCATGGCCAAGCAAGTATATGAGTGCAACTGGGTTCCTTCTCGCGTCACAGAGGCTCAACTGGACGATTTAGTCCTGATCGGCGCCTTAGGCAGCAAAGATACCATCCATTGGAGGGCTCCTGGCAAAGAATGCCCTCCCACACCTCAAGAAGGAGAGGTCGTCGTTTTCGTAGATCACTTAGCCCGGGGCTTTAAGCCGCCCGGTTCTAAATTTTACCGGGACGTTTTAGCCGATTTTCAACTCCACCCCAAGACACTGGTCCCAACTCTGTTACCAACATGTGTCACTTCCAAGCGCTCTGTGAGGCGTTCTTTCAAGAGGAGCCCACAGTGGAGTTGTTCAGAGACTGTTTTCATCTAAACCGCCGTACTGAGTTTTCTGATGGTTCCAATACGGAATTGGGAGGTGCGGCGATTCAGAAAAGGAAAGAGGTCACATACCCTCATGCCAAGGTGCATAGCCACCCCAAAGAGTGGAATCAGACATGGTTCTGTTGCAAAGACACCTCCCCTGCTGGTGAAAATCCTTTGCCTGGCTTTCGTCCGGAGCGGCTTAGCAATACACACCCCTTTCCGCAAAGGTTGACTACCAAAGAGAGAAGCAAATACGCTCCTCAACTGTCCAAGCTCAGAGCCTTTATGGCCAACGGTTTAACAGGGGTTGATCTCGCTCGCTGTTGGATATCATGGAGCATACTACCCCTTAGTCAGCGCTCCGGTTTGATGTGCGAGTATACTGGCAGTGTTGATGACCCACTGCGACATGCCAACATCCAGCTCACCGATGAAGAAATCACAGAGGCTGTGAATAAGATGCTGAAAGAACCGGAACACATCTATGCTAAAACCGGCCTGCTTCCCTTCTGTGCCACCAACAAACCGCCAGCTGTAAGAGTTTGATTTTTCTTTTTGCTGAATCTGTTATTGATATATCTGGTCATTGTTTAATATCAGTGTCTGTGTAACCAGGGCAATGATCCGTTTTGGAGCAAGAAACTGCCGCAGGAGAAACCAGAAAAACCAGACAAACCGGAAAGAGCAACCCGACAAAAGACTAAAGCTGTGAAGAAGACTGCCCACAGGAAAAGAACCACTGCATCCTCTAATCCGGCCCCTGATGATGATGTGGATAATCCGGACATTGAGGTAGGGCTTGACTCACTTGGCTTATTTTTCATGCGTCTTATTGATGATGATATTTGTCAGGATGATGCTGAAGCCAGCCATGCTGATGCTGCAGAGGTAATTATTCCCTCTTCCGATTGAGAACCTTTGCCTTCACTAAAAATCCATCAGGCAAACCGGAAAGTTAAATTTTCTCATCCTCTTGCTTATTTGGATCCCAAATTTCTTATGAAGACCCGACAGCACAAAGCTCGTCGCACAACCCGGCACAGCGGCCAGGTACTTACCTCCACCGGTTTACCGAATAGTCCGGTTCAGAAACGCCGTTCAGAGGTCTCTAATTTGCTTGTCAGTGCTTGTCCTAAAGCGGGCTGCTTTCGTCAACCTCTTAATCCATCTGACTCCGATTACCAGGTTACTTCCCACTCATCCTCTGGCGAGTCATCGGCTACTCAGCTGCCACCGCTCAAAACGGTGCTTGGGTAAGTTATACCTATCATAATATTTGCAGTACATCACCTTGGAACATATGCTGTATTTGATTTTGTTATTCCTTTTAGGGCCAAGCCTAGGCCAAGCAAGAAGGCTCGCCTGGACAAAGCGGCCGAAGAGGATGCCGTCCTTGAACCGGGCAAAACACCAGATCTTGAAGCGGCTATTCCTGAGGATATACCCGATGATCCACCACAGCAAGACGACGATCTTATTGCTAGAGAGACCTATTGATACCTCAAGTCCTATCAATCAGCCCACAAGCTCCATCCGGATTGAGAAATCCACCGGTCCGACAAAGCCTACTGACAAGCCAACAGCCCCAGTGCAAACCGGCGATGCCAAGGATGATGAGGTTGTCATTACTGGCATTGGCCATACAGAGCCAAGCAATCTTGTCGCTTTGTCCAAACATAGTGCCAAGGAAGAATTTGCTGCCTTTGGCAAAGGCAAGTGGAATGCTGATCTGGCGACTTACGCTACTCTGAACGCCCAAGATATCCATTCCGGCTACCTGAACCGCCTGTATACCAGTCGTGACTATGAAGCCAGTCTGATTAACATGATGAAAGATAAATATGAGGTAACTTCCATATGCTCTTTCTGCTTGTATATTTCAATTCTTGTTGACGCTCCTAGCCCCCGAGGTCCGGTTTGTAATCTTCTTTCTAACCGGGACTTACTAATATAAATCTTAATGCTTTGAAATTCGCTGATGTAGTCCCCAAGGGCCGGTTCAACTTAGTGTAGTTAAACCGGGACTTTAAGTAATTGAGATCGCCGCATCAGAATATATACGAGCAAATAGCCATTAGCCCCCAAGTGCCAAGTTGAATACTTGTATTGATCTTGGGACCTTGTAAGCAATTGAAAGATTAAGATCGAATATGCATTAGCCCCCAAGTGCCAAATGCATAACTTGTTATGTGGTTGGTACTTCAATCCTTGTACCGTTTTGCTGAATCATATAACTGTCTGCATGCAGGCTGAGCTGAAGACGAAAGAAAGCCAAGTCGCCGATCTCCAAGAAAATCTGAAATCCCAACAAGCTGAAACCTCCAAAGCAAAAGAGGAATTAACCAGCGCTTTAAGCGCCATGGAACAACTTAAGGAGAGCTTCAAGAAGAAGCGAGCGGATTGGGCCACTGAAAAATCCGCTTTAATCAAACGAGCAGAAGATGCTGAGGCTGCACTAAAACCAGTGGCGGATGAACTGACCAGCATAAAGTGGCACGTGCATGCCATGACCACTGCTATCTTTGGTAAGACGGTTTGACTTCTGAATTGATTCTGCCGTCTTACAGAGCTGCCGGTTTGTTAACCCTTTATGATATTTCAGGGACACGCATTGGTCACTTGGGGTCAGACGTGCGGAAGAAATTGAAAGCCGCATATACGTTGATCGAACAATTGTACACTGGTGCACAGCGTATCATCTGTACTGCATCCCACAACAAACCGGTGCCCACTTTGATTCAGGACACTCTGATGAAACTATCGGTGCTTCCTGCCCGGGTTGAAGAGCTAAAGAAATCTGCTGCTCGAACCGGTGCGATCAATGCCTTAATCCAGGCAAAAGCTTGGGTGCCGGATTTTGACCCTATTGAAGCGGCTCAGGGCTATCCCAACTTGAAGGAAGACGGGTCAGAGTTTAGTGAAGCGGATCTGCGAGGAATAAACCGGGAGGTGCGTCTGCTAGCTTGTCAATTGGCTGAAGAAGTAGACTTGTCTCATTATCAAGCCCAATATGACAATCAAAACAAGCGAGTAGCTGCACCAATTCATGAAGCGGAAAATCTTATCCCTCCAATCCGTAAGCATACTTACGCTCCCGATATTGACCCGTCGTTGCTGATCCATGATGAAGCTGTCTCTCAAGCATTAATGGGAATCGACTGGACAACTGTTGATTTCCAGCCGTTGGGTAGAGAAACTGAAGCTGAAGCGACGCGGGATGACCCACAACCATCAGGCCGGGCCGGTGACCAAGCTTGAACCGGAAGCCGGTTTAAAACTGCTTCTCCCTTGCGAAAAACAATGATCTTATTGTGGGCACCATGTTGCCTTGTAATAGGCTAGCTGATACTTTTGATGCTGATATGCCTTCATGCATAATTACTGCAACTTGCTCTTCCTTTGGGTGATGAACTTTCCAAAGTACTTTCTGCTATAAAAATCTTAAAGTGCCACCGCGGTTGTACCGTCAGGCAGAATATGATGTCTGCACACATGAAATCAAAACATCCGATTTTTTTGAAGTATATGACCAAATTTTGAGATACATAATACCTGCCATCGTTGGACGTGAAGTTGGCTTGGCCAATCTTGAAGCGGAGTTTTATAAACCCACACTGTTGGAGGAGATAGCAGCTCCTGTGTATATATGATGCCGGTTTACCATGTAAACCGTGCCGGGTTATAATAAACATCGTGTTACTTCGTAATACGATGTTAACAAAAAATCAAACCGAGCAAATAGTCTCCGGATTAAAATGGACAGTGTACCGTCAATAGACACTGTGAACCGGTTTAAAATTTTGTCGGTTTAAAAAACGCAATAAAAAGAAAGAAATATCTTTCAAAGAAAAGTGTAAAGCAAAGGCAATGACAAAACCGTTTGCAAAAAGAGGCTTATTTGAGCTGATCAGATGGCGTTACCATTGTCGAACATGACCAAGCTCCCGATAGGTGTAGCTATGGTTCAAGTCAGCTAGGTCCCCAAATGAAACCGTGGCATTTATGCCGATCAAGTGGCATGGCAATGGTTCGGGTTCGACCAAGCCCCCAAGTTATTATGTGGCCTTAGGCCGATCAAGAGGCATGACTGGTTCAGACGTGACCAAGTCCCCAAGTGATCTGGTGGCTCTCGCCTATCAAGAGGTATTGCATTGGTTCGGACACGACCAAGCCCCCAAGTGATATAACATGATGCTTTTGAAAAGCTAACTCAAGGGGTAAGCCAGAGGCCGCTTTAGAACAACTCCGTGTAACCACACATGATGTAAAAGAACAGATACCCCGCTTTAGCTGAGGTTCCGGTTTATTATATTTAATCATAATATATACATCGTCGTAATATGTACATAAGTAGAGCCAATGGCTCAGGTATAGTAAGGCCGAAGATGAGCTATGTTCCACGGCCTGCTGGTCTCCTCCTCTGATGTACGTGAGTTTTTATGCTCTCGAATATCGATCAGATAGTATGACCCGTTGTGCAGATTCTTGCTGACCATGAAAGGCCCCTCCCAAGGTGGGGATAGCTTATGCATATCAGTCTGATCTTGGTTGAGCCGAAGCACCAAATCTCCTTCCTGAAAGGTTCTGGTTCTGACTCGGCGACTGTGATAACGACGAAGATCCTGTTGGTAAATCGCCGATCGGGCGGCTGCTATGTCACGCTCTTCATCCAACCGGTCCAAAGCATCTTGCCATGCTGTCTTGTTGTCCGCTTCAACATAAGCCGTCACACGAGGTGAATCATGACGGATATCACTGGGGAGAACCGCCTCCGCTCCGTAAACCATGAAGAACGGTGTGTATCCTGTTGATCTGTTGGGTGTGGTATTGATGCTCCATAACACATATGGTAATTCTTCTACCCAACAACCCGGCGTTCTCTGCAAAGGAACCATGAGCCAGGGCTTGATGCCTCTCAAGATCTCTTGATTAGCCCTTTCTGCTTGACCATTGGACTGTGGGTGTGCCATTGATGAAGCGTCAAGTCGGATGTGCTCCCGTTCGCAGAACTCCTTCATGGCACCCTTGGAAAAATTGGTACCATTATCTGTGATGATACTGTGTGGAAAGCCAAACCGGAAAATCACTTTTTTGATAAACTGAACCGCCGTGGCCGCATCACACTTGCTAACCGGTTCTGCCTCCACCCACTTTGTGAACTTGTCAACCGCCACCAGGAGGTGGGTCTTCTTATCTTTGGACCTTTTGAAAGGCCCAACCATATCCAGCCCCCAAGTCGCAAACGGCCAAGTAATTGAAATCATTCTCAATTCTTGAGCCGGCACATGAGCAAGTCTTGAAAACTTTTGGCAACCATCACATCGTTTGACCAGATCTTCCGCATCAGCGTGAGCAGTTAACCAATAAAAGCCATGGCGAAACGCTTTAGCTACCAAAGATTTTGAACCGGCGTGGTGACCACAATCTCCTTCGTGGATCTCACGCAAAATTTCACAGCCTTCTTCAGGAGACACACAACGTTGAAACGCCCCTGATATATTGCAATGATGCAACTCGCCATTGACAATAGTCATGGACTTGGGCCACCGGACTATCTGTCGGGCCAGAATCTCATCCTCTGGTAACTCGCCCCGGTTCATGTACGCCAGGTAAGGAAGCGTCCAATCCGGAATGACATGAAGAGCTGCCACCAATTGAGCCTCCGGATCAGGAATAGCCAAATCCGCTTCACCAGGGAGCTTGACCGACGAGTTGTGCAGCACATCCAGAAAAACATTGGGCGGGACCGGTTTGCACTGAGAGCCCAGCCGGCTTAAAGCGTCCGCCGCTTCATTCTTCCATCGGTCCACGTGGTCCACCTGATAGCCTTTAAAATGACCTGCAACAATATCCACCTCACGACGATATGCTGCCATGAGTGGGTCCTTGGAGTCCCAAGTGCCAGACACTTGTTGAGCCACGAGGTCCGAGTCACCGAAGCACTTAACTCGACTTAGGTTCATCTCCTTAGCCATCCGGAGACCATGGAGCAAGGCTTCATACTCAGCTGCATTGTTAGTACAAGGAAACATTAAGCAGAGAACATAACAAAACTTATCACCTCATGGGGAAGTTAATACGACTCCAGCCCCCGAGCCTTCCAATTGCCTGGATCCGTCAAAATGGATGGTCCAATATGTGTGATCCGGCTTTTCCTCAGGTTCTTGCATTTCCGTCCAACCATTGATGAAATCAACCAGTGCTTGAGACTTCACCGTCGTCCAAGGCACATACTTCAATCCGTGCGGCCCAAGCTCTATAGCCCACTTGGCAATCTGGCCAGTTGCTTCCCGGTTCTGGATGATATCCCCCAAAGGAGCAGAACTGACCACCGTAATTGGGTGCCCTTGGAAGTATTACTTAAGCTTCCGGCTTGCCATAAAAACTCCGTACACCAGCTTCTGCCAATGCGGATACCTTTGCTTGGACTCAATGAGTACCTCACTGATATAATAGACCGGACATTGAACCGAATGCTCCTTACCTGCCTCCTTTCGCTCCACCACAATAGCCACGCTGACCGCACGAGCATTAGCAGCAACATATAGCAGTAACAGATCCTTGTCAACGGGAGCGGCGAGCACAGGCAGATTGGCCAATTGCCGCTTTAAGTCCTCAAATGCTTCATCAGCAGAAGAACTCCAGACGAACTGATCCATCTTCTTCAACATCTGATACAAAGGTATTGCCTTCTCACCAAGGCGGCTGATAAACCGGCTTAACGCGGTAATCCAGCCTGCCAGGCGTTGAACATCATTGATACACTTCGGTTTAGCCAGGGAGGTGATGGCTGTGATCTTCTCCGGATTAGCCTCAATTCCCCTGTTGGACACCAGAAAACCCAATAACTTGCCCACCGGTACACCAAAGACACACTTGTCCGGATTAAGCATCATCTTGTACGTCCTTAGGTTATCAAAGGTTTCCTTCAAATCGTCAACCAGAGTCTCCTTCTCCCTGGACTTAACCACGATATCATCCACGTAAGCATGTACATTACGGCCAATCTGCTTGTGAAGACAATTTTGTACACACCGTTGATAAGTTGCCTGGGCACTTTTGATCCCAAAGGGCATAGACACATAGCAGAAGGCTCCAAAGGGAGTTATGAATGCCGTATTCTCCTGGTCCTTAACTGCCATTTTGATCTGATGATAGCCAGAATATGCATCCAAAAAACTTAAATGCTCACAACCCGCCGTAGCATCAATGATTTGATCAATACGGGGGAGGGCAAAAGGATCTGCTGGGCAAGCCTTATTAAGATCTGTGTAATCCACACACATGCGCTAGGTGCCGTTTTTCTTAAGGACTAGCACCGGATTGGCAAGCCACTCAGGGTGAAAAACTTCAACAATAAAACCAGCTGCTAAGAGCCTGGCTACCTCTTCTCCAATCGCCTTGCATCTTTCTTTGTTAAACCGGCGGAGGAACTGTTTCACCAGTTTGTATTTAGGATCCACATTAAGGGTGTGCTCAGCGAGTTGCCTCGGTACACCTGGCATGTCAGAGGGCTTCCATGCAAAAATGTCCCGATTCTCATAGATGATCTCGATGAGCGCGCTTTCCTATTTTGGATCCAAGTTGGCACTAATGCTGAACTGCTTGGACGAATCGCCAGGTACGAAGTCAACAAGCTTAGTTTCTGCTACCGATTTGAACTTCAGGGTCGGATCATGCTCCATAGTTGGCTTCTTTAATGGAGTCATGTCCGCCGAATCAACATTGTCCTTATAATGCTTCAGCTCCTCGGTGGCACAAACCGACTCTGCGTAGGCCGCATCTCCTTCCTCGCACTCCAAAGCAATTTTACGGCTTCCGTGAACCATTATTGTCCCCTTGTGACCCGGCATCTTGAGCTGCAAATACACATAAAAGGGTCGTGCCATAAACTTGGCGTAGGCCGGTCGCCCAAACAGGGCGTGATATGGACTTTGGATTTTCACCACTTCAAACGTCAATGTTTCCGACCTAGAATCATGATCATCTCCAAAGGCCACTTCCAGAGCTATCTTACCAACAGGATATGCTGACTTGCCAGGTACCACACCGTGGAACACCGTATTATACAGTTTGAGATTTTTATCTGTTAGTCCCATACGACGGAAGGTCTCATAGTACAAGATATTAATGCTGCTCCCTCCATCCATGAGCACTTTGGTGAACATGTAACCTCCCACCTGAGGCGCCACCACCAGAGCCAACTGACCCGGATTATCAACCTGGGGAGGGTGATCCTCTCTGCTCCATATGATTGGCTGTTCAGACCAGTGTAGATAATGGGGCACGACCGGTTCAACAGAGTTGACTGCCCGCCTCTGAACCTTCCGATCTCGCTTGTCCAAGCTAGTGGTAAAGACATGGTACCGCCCACTATTCAATTGCTTTGGGTTGCTCTGGTAACCTGACTGTTGCTGCTGCTGGTTGTAACCACCCTGGTTGTTCTAATTATTTTGACTGTTATGTCCGCCCGGGTTACTGTTAAATCCTGAACCGAAATTTCCTCCACCGTAACCCGACCCGGATCCTGAGCCACCGCCGGAGCCGTGATCATACCGGAAAGCATTAGAATTCTTGAACTCCTACATAATGAAGCAATCCTTCCAAAGGTGGTTTGCTGGCACCTCCTTCATCCCATGTCTTGGACAGGGCTGGCTCAGTAGATAATTTAGGCGGTCCGGGTTAGGGTTGGGTGCCCCACTGCGATTTTTCGGTTTACCCTTGCGTCGCTGGCCATTGTCCTGCGCGTTGGTATTAGCCACAAAGTCCATGTTACCATCCGCTTTACGCTTGCCTCCACCACCATTGCCTGCCCAGTGATGCTGCTGACCTTTGGAGTTGCTGTTCCTCTTTCCCTTCCCTGCCTTGTCATCATCAGATTCAGGATCCTTGGTACTATCAGAATCAGCATACTTTACCAAAGCAGCCATGAGGGTCCCCATGTCAGTGCAATGGCGCTTCATCCATCCCAACTTCAGCTTTAGGGGCCCAAACCGGCAGTTGCCTTCTAGGGTTAAGACTGCAGTGTCAGCGTTGATGCGGTCTGATGAATGCAACACTTGTGAGACCCGGCGCACCCAATGAGTCGTCGATTCTCCTTCCTCCTGGACACAGGCAGCTAAGTCTACTATCGACATGGGCTGCTTACATGTATCCTTGAAATTATTGATAAACCGGGTTCGTAATTGGGCCCATGAACTGATAGAATTGGCTGGTAAGCTTTTTAACCAAGTGCGGGCCGTTCCTTCAAGCATCATGGTGAAGTATTTCGCACATGCCACATCATCCATATCCAGCATCTCCATGGCCATCTCATAGCTCTCCACCCATGTCTCTGGGGGTTGATCCGCCGTGTAATTTGGTACCTTGCACGGGCCCTTGAAATCCTTGGGTAGGCGCACATTGCGTAAAGCCGGAACAAGGCAAGGCACCCCCAAAGAGCTAGAAGTAACACTGGGTTCGGCCGAAATAGTTGGACGAACCGGCGTAAGCTGCCGAGCCTGATATTGTGCGGCTAACTCGACCTCCCTGCATGCTCGGGCCCGGTCCACCACTTCCTGAGCATTATCAGCACCACCCGCCGGGTTGTTGCCGTGGGGTGCTCCACGTCGTTCATTACTTGACACTGCCGGTTCCTCCATACGCCTGCTATAGCTCCGGCTTGGGCGAGGGGTCGAGTGGATCCGGTCGCGGCTGTACGAGTATGCTTCCTTTTGGTCCAAAGCTGTCCTAAGAAGCTCCTTGACCCATTGCGTCTTCTATCGCCTGTGGTGAGTCACCTTCAATTGGAATGGCCTCCAGCCGTGCAGCAGCGGAGACGAGATTGTCCATTGGGTTGGAGTAGTGACTCGGAGGTGTTGAAACAGCCCGAGGTATAACGGTGTTTTGACGAGGCGGATCCATCCGACGAGGCTGAACCGGCGCACCGGTCCCAGGAGCTTCCGCCCGATTTCCTTCTAGTGGATTACTGGTTCCTGCTCCCGGGGTGTTGAAAAGGTCTCTGGCCTTGAAAACCGGAGGCAAACGGGATCGGTACTTCCTCCTCATGACTTCATGCGACGCGTTCTGGTCCAACATGAGCCTGTAGGCTTGTGCGTCTAGAGCGGCCCGCTCTGTGGCCATCCTGGTATCCTCAGCTGTCAGGTCCGCCTTGGCCTGGGTGATCTATTCCCTTACCTTTGCAACCTCCGCGTTGTGGACGTCCTGATCCGCCGGATTAACTTCCGCCATAGGCACAACAAATGCATCAAATAGCTTTGATAGAACTTGTGCCGGCGGGCGCACAGGGCCTCCTGCCCCGGCAACCGTCGCCGCTGCTAAACCGGAGGTTGTTGCCGCAGTGGTCGAAGAATGAAGTGCTGCTTGTGTCCCGGACATGAATATTCCAACTCGGTTGGGCAGATCAGAGGGGTCCGGAATACTGTCGCCGTTGGAACAGCCCCCAATCCGGCCATCTTGTAGCTGATATAGAGATTCGGTTTCTCCGGTTGATGACTCATCGCCGGAGTAAATGACGGTCACACCGCCAGATCTCGATCCATCCTCATGACCTCCTCCATGGATGACTCCCACGAAGGCATGCTTCATGGCCGGTTTAACCCGGGAAGATCGCGCACGCTGAGCCGTTTCGACGAGGTCGTTGCAGATATACGGCTCAGGGCCCGGTGCTCCGATCTTGCCGATGAAAACGTGTATGCCACCAAAGGGGACCTGGTACCCTTTCTCAACTGAGCCGGCCTCAGGGCCCCAGCCTACATCGTCGATGTAAAGCTTGCCGCGACGACTCTTAGTCATCCGGCCTACGGCGTAGCCCTCGAGTCCTTCAAAGCGGCCCTCCAAGAACTTGAAACCATCGTGCGATAGCCCCACGGTGGGCGCCAACTGTCGAGGTTTTGTCACGGCAGATGTACTAGAGAAAGGAAGTAGTCGTGGAGCCATCGCGACGGGTTAGCTTGAAGGGGTTAAAGCGGACACAGGGACGCAAGAGAGTTTATACTAGTTCGGCCCCTTCAATGAAGGTAAAAGCCTACGTCTAGTTGTGATGGAATTGATGGGGTTTCGATGACCAGGGAGCAAACAAGCATCGCCTATGTCTCGAGTTGTTGTCTGTTGTCCTTGAACCGCTGCCGGGTCGTCCCCTTATATACACGGGTGACACCCGTCAGTTCACAGAGTCCCAATACCGGCTCATAGATGTGTCCAGTTTGGTCTCTACTTATTCCTAACTTACAATACAAGTTAAATACCAACGCTGGTTTACGGCTACAGGCCTTGAACCGACTATGGGCCTTGAACCCTCATCTGCCTTCTTGGGCTTTAACATACTTAACTACTGACAAAGTTTAACCCGGCCCAGATAGGCCGATTTACGCCCAGTAGTGATATCCCCAACAGTGATGGGTTGGATGAGATTCACCATGTAATCGAGTTAGTTTTGTTAGGGTTTGATCCCTAGTATCCACTATGTTCTGAGATTGATGTTGCTATGACTTTGCTATGCTTAATGCTTGTCACTAGGGCCTGAGTGCCATGATTTCATATCTGAACCTATTATGTTTTCATCAATATATGAGAGTTCTAGATCCTATCTTGCAAGTCTATAGGCACCTATTATGTGTTATGATCCGTTAACCCCGAAGTGACAATAATCGGGATACTTACGGGTGATGACCGTAGTTTGAGGAGTTCATATATTCACTATGTGCTAATGCTTTGTTCCGGTTCTCTATTAAAAGGAGGCCTTAATATCCCTTAGTTTCCGTAAGGACCCCGCTGCCACGGGAGGGTAGGACAAAAGATGTCATGCAAGTTCTTTTCCATAAGCACGTATGACTATATTTGGAATACATGCCTACATTACATTGACGAATTGGAGCTAGTTCTGTGTCACCCTATGTTATGACTGTTACATGATGAACCGCATCCGGTATAATTATCCATCATTGATCAGATGCCTACGAGCTTTCCTTATACTGGTTCACGCTTATTTACTTTCCGTTGCTATTGTTACAATCACTACAAAATACCAAAAACATTACTTTTCTTTCATTACTCTTTTGTTACCGTTACAATCACTATCATATTACTTTGCTGCAGATACTAAGTTTCCAGGTGTGGTTGAATTGACAACTCAGCTGCTAATACTTGAGAATATTCTTTGGCTCCCCTTGTGTCGAATCAATAAGTTTGGGTTGAATACTCTACCCTCGAAAGTTGTTGCGATCCCCTATACTTGTGGGTTATCAGTCCCCAACACACCCAATAAAATGGTAAATTGTATAGGTGCACTAGTTCGGTGAAGAGATGGTGATACAAGTGGTATATGGATAGTCGATAATAGTTTTTGTAATCTGAAAATATAAAAACAGCAAGGTAACTAATGATATAAGTGAGCGTAAATGGTATTGCAATGTGCTGAAACAAGGCCTAGGGTTCATACTTTCGCTAGTGCAAGTTCCCCCAACAATAATAACATAATTGGATCACATAACTATCCCTCAACATGCAACAAAGAGTCACTCCAAAGTCACTAATAGCCGAGAACAAACGAAGAGATTATGGTAGGGTATGAAACCACGTCAAAGTTATTCTTTGCAATCAATCCGTTGGGCTATTCCTATAAGTGTCACAAACAACCCTAGAGTTCATACTAGAATGACACCTTAAGACACAAATCAACCAAAACCCTAATGTCACCTTGATACTCCAATGTCACCTCAAGTATCCGTGGGTATGATTATATGATATGCATCACACAATCTCAGATTCATCTATTCAACCAACACATATGACCTCAAAGAGTGCCCCAAAGTTTCTACCGGAGAATCACGACGAAAACGTGTGCCAACCCCTATGCATAGGTTCATGGGCGGAACCCGTAAGTTGGTCACCAAAACATACATCAAGTGAATCACGTGATATCCCATTGTCACCACAGATATCCACGGCAAGATATACATCAAGTGTTCTCAAATCTTTAAAGACTCAATCCGATAAGATAACTTCAAAGGAGAAACTCAATCCATTGCAAGAGAGTAGAGGGGGGAGAAAACTGTTGGGGAACGTAGTAATATAATAATTTCCTACGCACACTCAAGATCATGGTGATGCATAGCAACGAGAGGGGAGAGTGTGTCCACGTACCCTCGTAGACCGAAAGCGGAAGCATTAGCACAACGCGGTTGATGTAGTCGTACGTCTTCACTATCCGACCGATCAAGTACCGAACGCACGACACCTCCAAGTTATGCACATGTTCAACTCGATGACGTCCCTCAAACTCCGATCCAACCGAGTGTTGAGGGAGAGTTTCGTCAGCATGACGGCGTGGTGACGATGATGATGTTCTACCGACGCAGGACTTCGCATAAGCACCGCTACAATATGATCGAGGTGGATTATGGTGGAGGGGGCACCACACACGGCTAAGAGATCAAGAGATCAATTGTTGTGTCTTTGGGGTGCCCCCTGCCCCCGTATATAAAGGAGTGGAGGAGAGGGAGGGCCGACCCTCTCTATGGCGCGCCCTAGGGGAATCCTACTCCCAGAGTAGGATTCCCCCTTTCCTAGTAGAACTAGGAGCCCTTCCAAGTAGTAGGAGTAGGAGGGAAGGAAAGGGAAGGGAAAAGGAGAAGGAAGGAAGGGGGCGCCCCCCTCCCTAGTCCAATTCGGACCAGCCCATGGGGAGGGGTGCGGTCACCCTTTGAGACCTTTCTCTCCTTTCCCGTATGGCCCATTAAGGCCCAATACGAATTCTCATAACTCCCCGGTACTCCCAAAAATACCCGAATCACTCGGAACCTTTATGATGTCTGAATATAGTCGTCCAATATATCGATCTTTATGTCTCGACCATTTCGAGACTCCTCGTCATGTCCCCGATCTCATCTGGGACTCCGAACTCTTTCGGTACATCAAAACATATAAACTCATAATATAATCGTCACCGAACTTTAAGCATGCGGACCCTACGGGTTTGAGAACTATGTATACATGACCGAGACACGTCTCCGGTCAATAACCAATAGAGGAACCTGGATGCTCATATTGGCTCCCACATATTCTACGAAGATCTTTATCGGTCAAACCACATAACTACATACGTTGTTCCCTTTGTCATCGGTATGTTACTTGCCCGAGATTCGATCGTTGGTATCTCAATACCTAGTTCAATCTCGTTACCGGCAAGTATCTTTACTCGTTTTGTAATACATCATCCCGCAACTAACTCATTAGTTGCAATGCTTGCAAGGCTTATAGTGATGTGCATTACCGAGTGGGCCCAGAGATACCTCTCCAACAATCAGAGTGACAAATCCTAATCTCGAAATACGCCAACCCAACAAGTACCTTTGGAGACACCTGTAGACCACCTTTATAATCACTCGGTTACATTGTGACGTTTGGTAGCACACAAAGTGTTCCTCCGGTAAATGGGATTTGCATAATCTCATAGTCATAGGAATATGTATAAGTCATGAAGAAAGCAATAGCAACAAACCAAACGATCAAGTGCTATGCTAACGGAATGGGTCAAGTCAATCACATCATTCTCTAATGATGTGACCCCGTTAATCAAATGACAACTCATGTCTATGGCTAGGAAACTTAACCATCTTTGATTCAACGAGCTAGTCAAGTAGAGGCATACTAGTGACACTCTGTTTGTCTATGTATTCACACATGTATTATGTTTCCGGTTAATACAATTCTAGCATAAATAATAAAAATTTATCATGAAATAAGGAAATAAATAATAACTTTATTATTGCCTCTAGGGCATATTTCCTTCAGTCTCCCACTTGCACTAGAGTCAATAATCTAGTTCACATCGCCATGTGATTTAACATCAATAGTTCACATCACCATGTGATTAACACCCATAGTTCACATCGTCATGTGACCAACACCCAAAGGGTTTACTAGAGTCAATAATCTAGTTCACATCGCTATGTAATTAATACCCAAAGAGTACTAAGGTGTGATCATGTTTTGCTGGTGAGGGAAGTTTAGTCAACGGGTCTGCCACATTCAGATCCGTATGTATTTTGCAAATTTCTATGTCAACAATGCTCTTCACGGAGCTACTCTAGCTAATTACTCCCACTTTCAATATGTATCCAGATTGAGACTTTGAGTCATCTGGATCAGTGTCAAAACTTGCATCGACGTAACCCTTTACGACGAACCTTTTATCACCTCCATAATCGAGAAACATATCCTTATTCCACTAAGGATACTTTTGACCAATGTCCAGTGATCTACTCCTAGATCACTATTGCACTCCCTTGCCAAACTCAGGGCAGGGTATACAATAGGTCTAGTACACAGCATGGCATACTTTATAGAACCTATGGCTAAGGCATAGGGAATGACTTTCATTCTCTCTCTATCTTCTGTCGTGGTCGGGTTTTGAGTCTTACTCAACTTCACACCTTGTAACACAGGCAAGAACTCCTTCTTTGACTGTTCCATTTTGAACTACTTCAAAATCTTGTCAAGGTATGTACTCATTGAAAAACTTATCAAGCATCTTGATCTATCTCTATAGATCTTGATGCTCAATATGTAAGTAGCTTCACTGAGCTCTTTCTTTGAAAAAAAAGCCCTTTCAAACATTCCTTTATGCTTTGCAAAATAATTCTACATTATCTCCGATCAACAATATGTCATTCACATATACTTATCAGAAATTCTATAGTGCTCCCACTCACTTTTCTTGTAAATACAGGCTTCACCGCAAGTCTGTATAACACTATATGCTTTGATCAACTTATCAAAGCGTATATTCCAACTCCGAGATGCTTGCACCAGTCCATAGATGGATCGCTGGAGCTTGCATATTTTGTTAGCACTTTTAGGATTGACAAAACCTTCTGGTTGCATCATATACAACTCTTCTTTAATAAATCCATTAACGAATGCAGTTTTGTTTATCCATTTGCCAGATTTCATAAAATGCGGCAATTGCTAACATGATTCGGACAGACTTAAGCATAGATACGAGTGAGAAACTCTCATTGTAGTCAACACCTTGAACTTGTCGAAAACCTTTTTACGACAATTCTAGCTTTGTAGATAGTAACACTACTATCAGCGTTCGTCTTCCTCTTGAAGATCCATTTAATATCAATGGCTCTCCGATCATTGGGCAAGTCAATCAAAGTCCATACTTTGTTCTCATACATGGATCTCATCTCAGATTTCATGGCCTCAAGCCATTTCGCGGAATCTGGGCTCATCATTGCTTCCTCATAGTTCGTAGGCTCGTCATGGTCAAGTAACATGACCTCCAGAACAGGATTACCGTACCACTCTGGTGCGAATCTCACTCTGGTCTACCTACGAGGTTTCGGTAGTAACTTGATCTGAAGTTACATGATCATCATCATTAGCTTCCTTACTAATTGGTGTAGTAGTCACAGGAACAAATTTCTGTGGTGAACTACTTTCCAATAAGGGAGTAGGTACAGTTACCTTATCAAGTTCTACTTTCCTCCCACTCACTTCTTTCGAGAGAAACTCCTTCTCTAGAAAGGATCCATTCTCAGCAATGAATATCTTGCCTTCGGATCTGTGATAGAAGGTGTACCCAACACTTTCTTTTGGGTATCGTATGAAGAGGCACTTCTCCGATTTGGGTTTGAGCTTATCAGGTGGAAACTTTTTTACATAAGCATTGCAACCTCAAACTTTAAGAAACGACATCTTAGGTTTCTTGCCAAACCATAGTTCATACGGTGTCGTCTCAACAGATTTAGATGGTGCCCTATTTAACGTGAATGTAGTTGTCTCTAATGCATAACCCCAAAATGATAGCGGTAAATCAGTAAGAGATGTCATAGATCGCACCATATCTAATAAAGTATGGTTACGATGTTCAGACACACCATTACACTATGGTGTTCTAGGTGGCGTGAGTAGTGAAACTATTTCACATTGTTTTAACTGAAGGCCAAACTCGTAACTCAAATATTTTACTTCTGCGATCATATCGTAGAAACTTTTATTTTTTGTTACGATGATTCTCCACTTCACTCTGAAATTCTTTGAACTTTTCAAATGTTTCAGACTTGTGTTTCATCAAGTAGATATACTCATATTTGCTCAAATCATCTGTGAAGATCAGAAAAATAATGATACCTGTCGTGAGCCTCAATATTCATCGGACCACATACATCAGTATGTATGATTTCCAACAAATCAGTTGCTCGCTCCATTGTTCCGGAGAACGGAGTCTTAGTCATCTTGCCAATGAGGCATGGTTCGCAAGCATCAGCTGATTCATAATCAAGTGATTCCAAAATCCCATCAGCATGGATTTTCTTCATGCGCTTTACACCAATATGACCTAAACGGTAGTGCCACAAATAAGTTGCACTATCATTATTAACGGTAGATGTCTGTACTCAGACATGTTAAGCTTCCGCATGTGCTTTGACTTGTATGCTCTGAATGTTGGGTCATGAGACCCATGTTTGTAATATCTTGCTCTTCGGAGCCTAATGAATAAATACTTTGAGTCGTAGAGTCTTGTTGTGATGCCATGTTGTGTTGCACATATTGAGCATATTGTGTGTATGATTGAAATTCTTGGTATGTGTGGGATCCGACAACCTAGTTGTTTATCCTTGGTAGCCTCTCTTATGGGGAAATGTAGTCCTGTGCTTCCATGAGCCATAGTAGTCCGCTACAGCCCGGTTCACCGGAGTCCTGCTAGCCCAACACTACTGCTCCGGAACACTTGACTGGCCGGCATGTGATTCACTTTGTTCCTGTGTCTGTCCCTTCGGGGAAATGTCATGCGGTGACATCCGGAGTCCTGCCTAGCCTGCTACAGCCCGGTTCACCAGGGTCCTGTTACCCCAGTGCTACAGCCCGGATTCGCACACTGCTGACCGACATGCTCGATGTTGATTCATGTATGCCTATCCCTGTAAGTTAGTGCCACTTTGGGTTCACGACTAGTCATGTCGGCCCGGGTTCTCTGTCATATGGATGCTAGCGACACTATCATATACGTGAGCCAAAAGACGCAAACAGTCCCGGGCCATATTAAGGCGACACCTGTGGGAATACCGTGTGTGAGGCCGCAAAGCGATATGAGGTTTTACATGCTAGATCGATGTGACTTGGAATCGGGGTTCTGACAACTTTGATATCAGAGCCTGACTGCCTATAAGATTACCAAGCCATACTGGTCGAAGTTGAGTCTAGAAATGCTTTAGTTATATAAGGGAATTAATTGTGGAAGGGAATGTAAGGCTCTTTTTACTCCTTTACCTTATGCCCTTCTGATCTGAGTCACCCTCTTCTATTCTACGGGGATTAAGAACTAGGATCTCTCTTCTATCTCTCAGGATGACGTGTTACTAAACCGTAGTTGCCTAGGATTGTTGGATTTAAGCCTCAGTCCAGTTTCTACTACTCCAGTGTGTCGTTAGTTGGATTTGGAAACATGATATTGCGATGTTAAGTGGTTATGCCACCATTTTGCAGGATGTCTCAAATCTTTTCGAGCATTTACAGCCGTTATGCTGTCCGAATCATCCCAGGTTTCCAAACAATCTGATGCACTTGCAAAACTTTCCTCCATGTTTCCGTTGTATTTTTGGGCCAGATTAAGCACACTAATCGGTGTGTTGAGGTACTCCGTTGCCTTGACGTGTATGTTGGAGTTAGTATTATGACCCTAGGTGTCTTAGGGAGTCACCTAGTAATCTAGCCATCTTTTGTGTTCCTAGTGTGATGATTCTGGCCATCATTCTCGAAAGCATCCCGTGATGCCATTTAGTTAGTAGGCTTTCTATTCCTGCGTTCTTGAACCCGTGATTCACCCTACTTACTTCATGTTGATAGTGTTTGCTAGTTCCTTTAGGATATTAGTAACCTTGTGATAGCCCTCGAGGTCTGTGGTATTCCTTCTTCCAAATACCATGAACCATTATGGCAGAAGATCTTTGAACCAATGATCACAACAAGAGTGCTCTTGATGAGGTCTTCATTCTATGCTGTGACTCTGCCAGTTCTACCTTTCTGCACGGTTATTCCGAAAGAAATATGTTGAGCTTTATTCGACATATTAATCTACGCATCTGCAACTTAGAAAGATATATGTCCCCTTGAGTTGTCCCTCTTCATTTGTATTCCAACCATCATCTATCAATTGATAGTCAAGAGTATGCGTGCATTCGTTCATCGGTGCCTATCATTCTTGTGGTCCGTCAAGCCATTCTATTCCGGAATGACTAGGAGAAACAAACTCCAGTACCTTATCCATTTCTAGGATTGGGTCAAAGCAGATGTAATCCGCAGATCCAAATGCCAATCTAGCTTTTGCTCTGTTCTACCGTGGAGTGTCACCTTCTCTCTTACCAAGAATGTCATGAGAATTGCACCACCTCTTATGAATTCTTGATTTAGCGATACTTCCTGCCATCATTGTTCATTCTTTGGTTCCGTGTTGTTGTAACCGGAATGCCGACATGTGAATTGTGATGTGTGAAATCAATACTCTGAGCAACTCGTTGCTTTGTAGTAAATGGACAATATTCTCATTCTTAGTGTGTTGGTTATTGAATCATCATCCTAAGATTGATCGTGCTACCTAGTCCATATTTCTGGTGCACACTTCGATCAATGAGTTGGGATTGTGCCAACCCCTTGCTTATTTGATCATATTGTCTTACCCTGAAAAGCAAGATTGTTCTCGAGCTTAAAAACATATCGGTGGTTCGTGATTTTCTAATTATCTTCTTGGAAGTATCACCAGGTTGTCCCCTGACTGTTATGTTGAGCTCGTGATTAAGTTGGTTTCTTGCAAACCACCCCTTCTCCAAGAATCTGTGTTGGATACCCCCTGAGCTAGTTGTCTAAGCTGAACAACAACTTGGAGAGTTGGAAGATAAAGCTTTGTCTGACTTAGTTCATCTCTAAGGGATATATTTGGTGTGTGTGTGTTGAAGAAAGATGATATCTTCGTCGATTGGTCCTCGTGATCAGTTATTGGATCTATTGTCTTGTCCAAACTTTGATTTGAGTGTGGGCTATCCTCAAATCAAATCAGAACCAACGATGTTCATAATGTTGTCTTACTCGTGGTTGATCCCTCGAGCATACACCATTACATCCTTTGGTCTGACCAATGCTATCACCATGTTCACTTAGTTGTGGAATTCCATCTATATGGAAGCCTAGATGGTTTGTTGTTGAGCCCATTGACAACATTTCCATCGTGTCCATGATTCATGTTGAACATCTAAGTTAGTGTTGGAAACTTTTGAAAGCATTTTCTTCGTGCTAGCTCATGAAGTTTATGTTTGACGCAAGAAGTGACTTCCTCTAATTCACGTGCACATGATGCAAGTTGCCGCCGTGAACTTGAGAAAGTTTGTTTTGCTTCCTCTGGAATCATCCCAAGTCAGTCATGCATATGTGCAAAGTATTCTGTGGTCTGGAGACTTGCAACCTTCATTCTATATGAATCCCTAGCACACCAAGCCACTGATTGACTTGTTCAAGGAAAAGAAGTCTATGCTTGGGATCTAATCCATGGACTTGTGTAAAGACTTCTAAATCCTTGACGATGGATCCTAACCAGAACTCGGTAGTGTTTTATCATAAGACTTCTACGTGGTCATGTTTGTCTTGGACAATGTGTTCACATGTGTGTAGCAGAACCAACTCATGTTTTGGAGCTTGCCATCGTAGTTCATTTCTTGAGAATCTCGCAACGTCATCTCATCGGTTTGTGTTGCAAACTTTCTTTCCAGAAATGACGTCTGAAATATCATGTTACCTACCAGATCTGAATCTCAGGCAGATATGATGGTTGGAACATTCCCAGCATTTGCATTTTGTTCCCAGCTTGCACCTATCTTTGTGCCATTTTACTATGGGCTGCCTTCTTAGTAATTCTTATTCAGGATCATCTTCAGAAGTTGTCCTAACATGGGTTCCATCCATTTTTCGATGATGAGCAAAATCATCCATTGCGTTGTCTTCAACAAGGTAGTCCACATCATCCATTCTAGTCTGAGTATGCCATCCTTTCGAACTTCTTCAAACGATCAGTTGTGAATTGTCTTAGGCTGGTATGGAGAGTATCAATGATTTCTGTATCAAAAGTAATTCTTTTTGCCACTTAAGGGAATAATTCTACGAGTCACCTTCCTCTAAGATGTCTCGTTATGGTATCATGGCAACTCAACTCCTCACTATGTTGACAACCGTTCACCACCTTCTTAAGTGTGAAATTGTTGCCTACCTAGTGAATCTTCATCATCTGTTTCACTCCATCCCTCGGGATGTATGCCTCGTGTCTCGGCTTGAGAGATATTTCAACGTCTCACTCCATGAGTTGATCTTGAGTTGCTCGATATTTGAGAAGATCATTTTCTGTAGAGTTTCCTTCCGTCGTCATCGTGTTGGATGAAGATCTCGAAGACAAAGACGTCAAGAGAAATGAGATGCAATATATCAGTATCTTCGAGAAGGGTAGTTGGACCGAGAAGACTGTGATAGTTTTGTGACCCCTCTGTCTTCTTACTCCACTTCTTGAATCTCGGGGCGAGATTCTTGTTTAGTAGGGGTGAGTTCTCACAGCCCTAGATTAATTATGTGCAATAGTTGCATTTGCATCCATGCATCATGGCAATCTTTCCTTAAACCTGAAATGGGGATTAACAAACCCTAGCACTCCTTTCAAAACTAGGGTCAACCAAAAGAATATTTTTCAATGAACCCAAAAATGCCTTAATTAATGTTTGATAATTTTGGCAAGGGTTTTGATCCAAGCCAAAAATAGTGAACATTTTTAGGGAATTATTTGGGCTTTGATTTAATCCACTAATGTATTTGAGTTGGAGCAAATAAATCCTATAAATATTTTGATTGCTCCAATAATTCTGAAACTTCTTGTGGAGCTCTGGGTTAAACCATTTTGCATCCACAATTATTTCCAGAAGCTGCAAAAATAATTGGGCTAGCAAACCAAATTCAAAACATCTGCAGAAATTAGAAAAAAGAAATAAGAGAGAAGGAGAGAAGTACCTGGGCCTTACCTGCTACTATAGCTCGCCCAGTCGAGCTGGCCCAGTCCACCTCCTCAGCGCCAGTCGTCTTCAACCTCGTGCCAGAAGGCACGAGGGCGCGTGGTCGCTGCAGCTGGCCACGCGCCGCGCCACCTCCTGCTTCCCGCCGCTCCCCGACGCGCCTGTGAGCGCCACGCACTCCCCCTGGTTCCCCTCCTACTCTTCCCCCGTCCCCACCCGCTTCTCTGTCTCTCCCCCTCGCCCGTTCCCCGCCATGGCCGAAGCCTCCATGGACGCACCGCCGCTGTTCGCCGCTGCCATCGACCTCCCCACGCCCATCTAGCTATGCCACGAGCTCCGCCTCAACCCCCGCATCCTCTGCACCAATCCAGGCGCCGCCAGGAGCTCCGTGACGACAACCCCGAGCTCTTCTTCCTCCTCAGACCCATGGATCACCGCTGGTCGATTCGCGCCATCGAGGACGTCCCCAAGCCCGCTGAGCCGTTCTACGCCTTCCTTGTGAGCTCCTGCTCCTTCCCCCATGCTCTCCCCCTCCGTTCCTCTCCACTAGCTCGTTTTCCGTCGGAGCCGAGAGCTTCCGCCCGCCGGCCATGAAGCCGCTATGGCTAGAGCGAGTTTCGCTCGCGTTCGAGCACTGGTATGTGCTCAGGGAGGTCCCAGGAGCCCAACACGTCCATCAGCTCGCTCGCTAGCGCACTGCAGTCCTCGCGCCCATGGAGCCGTAGCTCCGGCCACCGCCTTGCTCGCTGCCGATGCTGCTCCCGGCCACCCCGCAGCCTCTCGTCCTATCCTTTGGATGCGGACGAGCAAGAGCTCCTCCCCTGTGTGCTCAGCGCGCCAAACCACCGCCCAAAGCTCAAATCCGAGCCGCGCCGCCGTCGTTTTGGTCGCCGCCGGCCAGGCTCCAGCGACTGCCGACGTGTCCGTCATTAGCCGCTAATGACCCTGCTGATTAACCCCCCTGAGTCACTGACACCTGGGCCCCACGTTTTAGCTAACCATAGTTTATTTCTTTGTTTAGCTTAAACTAACCACAGTGGCCCCACACGTCAGCGTTGACCAACTGACATGGCCGTTGACCAGGCCCACCTGTTAGCTGCACAACATAGCCCTGGGTTACTGACCAGTGGACCCCACTAGTCAGGTTTGACCTGGACCTCCTCTGTTGACTTGCTGACATCACAGTGACGCAATGCTGACGTAGTTAATAATTTTTTGGATTTAAAATAATTAGAAAATTCCAGAAAATGCCCAAAACTTCTAAAAATCATAGAAAATTATCTGTAACTCCAAATAAGATAAATTATATATGAAAAATTATCAGAAGAATTCATGGAATCCATCTATACCATTTTCATGCATGTTTGAGCAAGTTAACCTCACTATTTAGGATGAAACATGGTTATGGCAAATTTCATAATAGGTTTGGAGTTGGAATTTGATGTAGTTTTGAATTCCACTTCAATAAAATTGACTTTCTGTTGCATTAGCCCAAATCACAGCATATTGACATGTCATGATCATGCATCATATTGTTGCATTGCATTGATTGTATTCTTCCTTGTTTGCCGGTAATTGCCCGCTCTCAGTAGACGATGTTTCCGACGATGTGATCGATGGCACCGATGAAGAGCTATACTATCTTCAGCAGTGCCAGGCAAGCAAAACACCCTTGTTCATTCTGATACAATCCCACTCTCTCGCTCCTGCTCTCTTTTACTGCATTAGGACAACACCGTTTCAACTGTTACATGCTGTGGTAGCTGAACCCCTTTCCTCTGCATGACCTGTCATTGCCACAGTAAATAGATGAAACCCACTAGTATGAGTAGGAATTGTTCGAGCCCTGATGTGCCTACTCATTCATGCTTGTTTGTCATGTCTACTACTGCTTAGAGTTGAGTCAGGTCTGATTCATCGGGGATGAATCGAAGGTGTGTGTGAACATGTCCTACTGTTGAGAGCTAAGTGTGTGAACACGATTTGGTAAAGGTAGCGGTGAGAGGCCATGTAGGAGTACATGGTGGGTTGTCTCATGGCAACCGTCCTCAGGAACTGAGTCCTGTGTTTGTGATCCATGAATAGTTACTACCACACATTGGGCTCCAGGCGCTCCAAGCTCTCTCGACTTATTAATCAACCTGATCTCTGTCCAGGAGTTGCAACTAGTTTCTGGTGTTTGTAGGTAGTGTTAGTAGTCTACCAAGTGGCACCCGGTATAGGTGGGCTTGGGACAGACTAGGCACAGTGGCCCGGTGTACCAAGTGGCACCTGGATGGTGGGCTTGGGAACCCTGTACACATCATTTGGGGCCGTGTGAGACACCCCGGCCGGATCTCCTTGCGGATGGAACCCGAATAGGCGATAAACCTGGACGAGAGACTTGTGTGATTAGTCAGGTCGTGGCCGACTCCCTCACCAGGCTTCCGCTTGAAGGTTGCCGAGATACACGACGTGTACATGCTGGTAAGTGGCGAGAGCGTGTGTGAAGAAGTACACCCCTGCAGGGTTATCATTATCTATTCAAATAGCCGGATTCCTTAGATATGGAAACTTGGACCCCTTGCATAGTTCATAGACAAGTGAAAGTGGATACTCTAAAACTCGCAAGATAAGCGTGAGTGCTATGGATGGCGTTCTCGCAGGGAGACGGGAGCGGATCCATAGTGGTGTATTGGTATGGTGAATTTGTGGACTCGTGTGCGCCACCTCAAAAGAGTTACTTGCAGTCGTAGTTCAGGTTAGCCACTGAGTCAAAGCTGGCTTGCTGCAGTCAAACTCTACCACCCCCTTTTGTTGATAATGATGCATATGTAGTTAGTTCTGATGTAAGTCTTGCTGAGTACATTTGTACTCACGTTTTCTTAATTTATGTTTTGCAGAGAGACTGCAGTCTCGCTAGTAGTTCCGCGTGGACTTCGACATTTAGCTTGTTACCTCAGCTACGATCTTGTACCTTGGGAGGGTCTTGTAGATAGTCAGGCTTCTCAGCCTTTTTCAGTTGTAGATGTCTGTACTCAGACATGTTAAGCTTCCGCATGTGCTTTGACTTGTATGCACTGAATGTTGGGTCATGAGACCCATGTTTGTAATATCTCGCTCTTTGGAGCCTAATGAATAAATACTTTGAGTCGTAGAGTCTTGTTGTGATGCCATGTTGTGTTGCACATATTGAGCATATTGTGTGTATGATTGAAATGCTTGGTATGTGTGGGATCCGACAACCTAGTTGTTTATCCTTGGTAGCCTCTCTTATGGGGAAATGTAGTCTTGTGCTTCCATGAGCCATAGTAGTCCGCTACAGCCCGGTTCACCGGAGTCCTGCTAACCCAGCACTACTGCTCCGGAATACTTGACTGGCCAGCATGTGATTCACTTCGTTCCTGTGTCTGTCCCTTCGGGGAAATGTCACGCGGTGACATCCGGAGTCCTGCCTAGCCTGCTATAGCCCGGTTCACCGGAGGCCTATTAGCCCAGTGCTACAGCCCGGATTCGCACGCTGCTGACCGACATGCTCGATGTTGATTCATGTATGCCTGTCCCTGTAAGTTAGTGCCACTTTGGGTTCACGACTAGTCTTGTCGGCCCGGGTTCTCTGTCATATGGATGCTAGCGACACTATCATATACGTGAGCCAAAAGACGCAAATGGTCCCGGGCCATAGTAAGGCGACACCCGTGGGAATACCGTGCGTGAGGCCGCAAAGCGATATGAGGTGTTACATGCTAGATCGATGTGACTTGGAATCGGGGTTCTGACACTCTGGTGCCTGCAACTCCGTCCAATCATTGATGAAGTCCACGAGCGCTTGGGATTTGATCGCTGTGCGAGGTATATATTTGAGCCCGTGAGGTCCAAGCTCAATAGCCCACTTGGCAATCCGGCCAGTTGCTTCTCTGTTTTGAATGATATCTCCCAGAGGGGCTGAACTGACCACTGTGATAGGATGGCCCTGGAAATATTGTTTAAGCTTCCGGCTTGCCATAAACACTCCATATACCAGCTTCTGCCAATGTGGATACCTCTGCTTTGATTCAATGAGCACTTCACTGATATAATAAACCGGCCGTTGAACCGGATACTCCTTTCCAACTTCCTTGCGCTCCAGCACAATAGCCACGCTAACTGCTTGGGCATTAGTAGCCACATATAGCAATAACGGTTCTTTATTGATCGGGGCTGCAAGCACATGCGGTTCAACTAACTGCCTCTTCAGATCCTCAAACTCTTTATCAACCGCCTCGCTCCAGACAAAATCATATGTTTTCTTCAGCATCTGATATAAAGGAATAGCCTTCTCCCCAAGATGACTGATAAACCGGCTCAAAGCCGCAATCCGTCCGGCCAAACGTTGAACGTCATTGATACACGTTGGTTTAGCCAAAGATCTAATTGCTGAGATTTTTTCCGGATTAGCCTCAATGCCTCTGTTCGATACCAGAAATCCCAAGAGTTTGCCTGCCGGGACACCAAAGACACACTTTTCCGGATTGAGCATCATCTTCTAAACTCGGAGGTTGTCAAAGGTTTCTCTCAAATCATCTATCAATGTTTCCTCCTTTCTGGATTTTATCACAATATCATCCACATATGCATGAACATTACGCCCAATTTGCTTATGAAGACAATTCTGAACATAACATTGATAAGTCGCCTGGGCACTCTTAAGTCCAAAGGGCATGGAGACATAGTAGAAGGCTCCAAAGGGAGTGATGAAAGCTGTCCTCTCCTGGTCATTAACTGCCATTTTGATCTGATGATAACTAGAATAAGCATCCAGAAAACACAAACGGTCACAACCCGCCGTAGCATCAATGATCTGATCAATACGAGGGAGGGCAAAGGGGTCTGCAGGTCAAGCTTTGTTCAAGTTTGTGTAATGTACACACATACGCCAAGTGCCGTTTTTCTTAAGAACCAGCACCGGATTAGCCAACCACTCTGGGTGAAAGACCTCCATGATAAACCTTGTGGCCAACAATCAAGCTACCTCTTCACCAATAGCCTTGCTCCTTTCTTCATTGAAGCGGCGGAGAAACTGCCGGACCGGTTTAAACTTAGGATCAACATTAAGTGTGTGCTCAGCGAGTTCCCTCGGTATACCTGGCATGTCAGAAGGTTTCCATGCAAAGATGTCCCGGTTCTCATGGATGAACTCGATGAGCGCGCTTTCCTATTTGGGATCCAGGTTAGCGCTGATACTAAACTGTTTGGATGAATCGCCAGGAACAAAATCAACCATCTTAGTATCTGTGGCCGATTTAAACTTCAACGCCGGATCGTGTTCCGTAGTTGGCTTTTTCAAAGAAGTCATATCTGCCGGATCAACTTGGTCTTTATAAAACTTCAGCTCCTTCGTGGCACAAACCGACTCAGCATAAGCCATGTCACCTTCCTCACATTCCAAAGCGATATTCCTGCCCCCATGTACTGTGATGGTCCCCTTATGACCTGGCATTTTAAGCTGCAGATAAACATAACACGGCCTTGCCATGAACATAGCCTAAGCCGGCCACCCAAACAAAGCGTGATACTGACTTTTGATTTTCACCACCTCAAAAGTCAATGTTTCTGATCTTGAATCATGATCATCTCCAAAAGCCACCTCTAAGGCTATCTTGCCCACCGGATATGCAGACTTACCAGGCACCACACCATGAAAAACGGTATTTGACGGTTTAAGATTCTTATCTGTCAACCCCATACGGCGGAAGGTATCATAATATAGAATGTTGATACTACTTCCCCCATCCATGAGTACCTTAGTGAACTTGTATCCC
>NC_041392.1:596178699-596243773 GCF_002162155.2 Triticum dicoccoides | reverse complement strand
GGACCAGCACAAATACTGAGGTACCGCCGGTTCAATAGTGTTTACTGCCCTCTTTTGAAGCTTCTGATCACGCTTACACAAGCTAGTGGTGAAGACATGATACTGCCCACTATTTAACTGTTTAGGATTGCTCTGATAACCCGACTGCTGCTGCTGCTGGCTCCCCTGATGGTTGAAACCTCCCTGGTTTCCCTGATTCCCTTGATTGTTGTATCCGATTTGATTGCCCTGAAATCCTGAACCGGAACAGCCACCTCCGTAACCCGGCCCGTGGAAACCACCTCCTGAACCGCTAGGCGGGCCATTATCATACTGAAACATATTGGAGTTTTTATAATCTCGCATGATATAACAATCCTTCCAAAGATGTGATGATGGCTTCTCCTTGGATCCATGCTTTGGGCATGGTTGATTTAACAGGCGCTCCAAATTGGGGCCTGAACCGCCACCTCTCTGGGGCTGCTTACCCTTATGGTGCTGACCATTCTCCTGAGCGTTGGTTTTAGCCACAAAGTCCATACTGTTGTCGGCCTTGCGCTTACCATTGTTGCCATGGCCTACCGGATTATGTTGCTGCCCCTTGGTGTTGCCGTTCTTTTTCCCTTTCCCCGGTTTGTCCTCCTCTGAGTCAGGGTCTTTGGTAGTATCCGAATCGGTGTATTTAACCAAAGCGGCCATAAGCGTCGACATATCATTGCAGTGATGTTTGAGCCTTCCTAACTTCTGTTTGAGCGGCAAAAAACGGCAATTGCCCTCCAAAGTTAGTACTGCGGTATCTGCATTGATACGATCCGATGAATGCAAAATTGCTGAGACCCGCTTTACCTAATGGGTCGTGGACTCCCCCTCCTCTTGGACACAAGCGGCCAGATTCACAATTGACATGGGATTCTTACAAGTATCTTTGAAGTTCTGGATAAATCGGTGCTTTAATTCGGCCCATGATCCGACAGAGTTAGTTGGTAAGCTCTTCAACCAAGTACGAGCTATTCCTTCCAACATCATGGTGAAGTATTTAGCACATACTGCTTCATCCACATCCAACATCACCATTGCCATCTCGTAGCTTTCAACCCATGCATCTGGTTGTAGATCGGCAGTGTAATTGGGTACTTTACGAGGTCCGTTGAAATCCTTGGGCAGTCTCACATTACACAAATCAGGGGTAAGGCACGGCACCCCTAAGGAACTGAATACCACCCCTAGTTCGACTGAAGCGGTGCGGTGAACCGGAGTAGGTTGACGGGCTCCGTGCAGAGCTGCTAACTCGGCCTCCCGACGTGCGCGACCATGATCCACCACATCCTGCACATTGGCACCTCCCCCTGCCGGGTTGTGTCCTCGCGGCGAGTCACGACGACGTGCAGTACTTGACACAGCCGGTTCATCCTCAACGTGCGTGCTGTAGCTCCGGCTTGGACAGGGGTTGGAATGAATCCTCTCACGACCATGCAAATATGCCTGCTGCTGGTTTAGAGCTGTTTGAAGGAGATCTCTGGCCCATCATGCTTCAACCGCAACTGGCGACTCGCCGTCGGTTGGGAGGGCTGCTAACCGTGAAGCGGCAGCCACAATGTTGTCCAACGGGTTGGAGTAATACCCGGGAGGTGTTGGAACATATTGTGGCACAATGTTATTCCGACGAGGCGGGTCCATCGTGCGCGGCTGAACCGACGCTCCTGTTCCTGGTGCCTCCATCTGGTTTAATATTGGCTGGTTACTAGTTCCTGCTCCTGGCGTATCGAAAAGATTTCGTGGCTCATAGCCCGACGGGAGATGCGATCGGTATCTTCTTCTCATGACTTCTTCGGAGGCGTTCTGATCCAGCCTAATCTGGTAGGCTTGAGCTTCCAACTCGGCCCGTTCTGCAGCCATCCTAGCGTTCTTTGCCGCTAGGTCCGCTTTAGCCTGAGCTATCTGATCCTTCACCTTTGCAATCTCTACGTTGTGCTGATCCCGGGCTGCTGCATCCACCTCTGCGGCCATCAATGTTGCCAATGCGTCGAACAAGTCAGACAGGACTTGAGCTGGAGGCGGCGCAGAGCTTCCTGCCCCCGCTGGCGTGGCCGTTGTTGAACCGGAGAGTATTGCTGCGGCAGTTGATGAGTGAGGCACCGACTGTGTACCGGCCATGAAGATAGCGCCCGGTTTGGCAGATCAGGGGAGTCCAGAATACTGTTGCCGTCGGAACCTCCACTAATCCGGCCATCCTGCAACTGATAGAGCGATTCGGTCTCGCCAGAAGACTCATCATCAGAACAGACAACGGTTTCTCCATCGGATGTCGGTCCATCCTCGTATTCTGCTCCATGGATGACACCTATGAAAACATGCTTCGCCACGGGCTGAACCGGCGAAGGGCTTGCACGCTGAGCCGTCTCGATGATGTCGGTGCAGGTGTTCAGCTCAGGGCCCGGTTCGCCAATCTTGCCGATGAAGACGTGAGTCCACAAAAGGGGACCCGGTACCAACTGTCATGGGTTTGTCAGGGCAGATGCCCTTGTGAAAAGACTTAGTCGTGGAGCCATCGCAACGGGTTATCTTAAAGGGGTTAAACCGGACAAGGGGACACGGGGAGTTTATACTAGTTCGGCCCCTTCGATGAAGGTAAAAGCCTACGTCTAGTTGTGATTGGTATTGCTAGGGTTTCGAAGGCCAGGGAGCGAATCCGCTTTGTCTGGCTCTCGAGTTGTTGTCCATCTCTTAACCGCTGCCGGTTTACAGAGTCCCGAAGCCGGATCATAAACGTGTCCGGTTCGGTTTCTACACTTCCTATCTTACAATGCAAGTCACATAATTAAGTCGGTCTACATCTACAGGCCTTAACTCGCCTCTGGGCCTTGGGCCTTCATAAAGCGCCATCATTCTTATGTCTTCATGGGCTTCTAATCTTCATAAAGCTAATCCGGCTACTTCTGTCCGGTTTACGTCCAGTAGTAATATCCCCAGCACTTACCCAAAACATGAAAACTTCACAACACAAAACATAACAGAAAACTCGTAAGCTCCATTAGTATAAGAAAATAAATCACCACTTCAAGTTACTGTGATGAACTCACATTCTTATTGCAAAAATCTACAAGTCATCAAAAACCTCGGCACTACGCGCATGCTCCTAGGGGGATAGATTGGTAGGAAAAGACCATCGCTCGTCCCCGACCGCCACTCATAAGGAGGACAATCAAATAACACCTCATGTTTCAAATTTGTTACATAAATCATCAATGTACCCAATCAATGTGGATGCCACTACTGCCAATGCTCTAGCTGCACAGTTTGGGTGCCAACTGGGGGTTATGCCATTCACATATTTGGGTTTGCCAGTGGGCACAACGAGGCCCAAAATTGTGGATCTGCTTCCACTAGTTGATTGTATGGAAAGAAGATTAACTGCTAGTTCATGGTTTCTGCCCCAAGGTAGCAGGTTGCAGCTAGTAAACTCTGTTTTCTCTTCATTGCCAATCTTATTCCTTTGTAGTTTATCAATACCACAATGGATTTTAAAACAACTGGAAAGAATTCAGAGACAATGCCTCTGGAGAAAATATGGTCAGGAGAAGGGGAATTCTCTGGCTGCTTGGCCTTTGGTCTGTAGGCCCAAACTTAAGGGTGGGCTTAGCATACTCAACCTGGGTCTACAAAATGAAGCTTTGTTAATGAAATTCCTCAATAAATTCTATAAAAAAGTGGATGTGCCATGGGTTCATTTGATCGGGGACAGTTACTATTATCAGAGAGTTCCTCATGACACTATTTTGTGTGGCTCCTTTTGGTGGAGGGACATCTGTAAACTAATGGATAAGTCAGGGCTGTCTCTTCAGTCACTATTGGAAGAGGGGACTCTTTGCTTTTTTGGTCTGATTCTTGGGAAATAGATAACTCATGCATCCCACTCCAAGATAGATTCCCCAGGCTTTTTTCCTTCTGCTTACAAAAGAATTCCTCTGTTATGGAAGTGTTGCAGACTGGTGAGTTGCAGAACATGTTCTCATTGCCCTTATCTGAATTGGCCTATAGGGAGTTCAATCAACTGTCTGGAATTATGACTGGGATTTCCCTTGATGTTGCTTCTAATGATTCCTGGCAATGGAAACATGGGAAGAAAGCTGGGTTTACAACAAAGAAATACTATGACTTTGTTCATGAGCCAATTCCTGCCAACCCTCTTCTTAGTTGGATATGGAAATCCTGTTGTACTATGACAATTAAAATGTTTGCCTGGCTTGTCATTATGGACAGAGTAAACACAAAGGATATGATTCAGCGCAGGAAGCGGAAGATTAATGATGGGCCTGAATGTGTACTTTGTCCCACAGGAGCACTTGAAGACAGGAATCATTCATTCTTCCAGTGCAACTTCAGCATGAGAGTGTGGAACTATCTACAAATTACATGGCTCAACAATCAAGATATGGTACATATTGCACATCACGCCAGGAGGGATTTCAACAAGCCTTTCTTCTCTGAGGTGGTCTTCCTCACTTGGTGGAATATATGGAAAGTCAGGAATGACAAAGTCTTCAGGTATCTCAGACCTACTTTCAGGCAGTGGAGGAATGGCTTTGTCCAAGACATCTCTCTCTTGGCTCACATAATCAAGTCAAAACAGAGAGATGCTTTGATCAAATGGATTGATTTCCTGCCTCCTTGAGGGGCTCTACATTTGTAACCTTTTTCTCCTTTTCTAGTTAGATCTTTCTTTCTCTTTCTAGAATAGTTTGTACAGTTTTATTTTCCTTCCTTTTCTGCTCAGTTCCTTCTCTTAAGGAACTCTTTGCTGTATTTGCTATTTCAAGTTTTAATAAATTGTTGTGGGGTGTAAACCCTGCAGTCTTCAAGGTCAAAACAAAACGTTTACCATATGTGCATGCTACGGGACTTGCAAACTTCAACACAAGCATTTCTCAATTTCACAACTACTCAACTAGCACGACTTTGATATTATTACCTCCATATCTCAAAACAATCATCAAGCATCAAACTTCTCTTAGTATTCAAAACACTCATAAGAAAATTTTACTAATCTTGAATACCTAGCATATTAGGATTTTAAGAAAATTACCATGCTATTTAAGACTCTCAAAATAATCTAAGTGAAGCATGAGATTTCATTTATTTCTACAAAATAAAGCTACCACCATGCTCTAAAAGATATAAGTGAAGCACTAGAGCAAATGACAAACTACTCCGAAAGATATAAGTGAAGATCAATGAGTAGTCGAATAATTATGCAACTATGTGAAGACTCTCTCTCATTTAATAATTTCAGATCTTGATAATTTATTCAAACAGCAATAAAACTAAATAAAATAAAAAGACGCTCCAAGCAAAACACATATCATGTGGTAAATAAAAATATAGCTCCAAGTAAAGTTACCGATGAACGAAGACGAAAGAGGGGATGCCTTCCGGGGCATCCCCAAGCTTAGGCTCTTGGCTATCCTTAAATATTACCTTGGGGTGCCTTGCGCATCCCCAAGCTTAGGCTCTTTCCACTCCTTATTCCGTAGTCCATCGAATCCTTACTGTCGTGGGTTTGTCACGGCAGATGCCCTTGTGAAAGGACTTAGTCGTGGAGCCATCGCGACGGTTTAGCTTAAAGGGGTTAAACCGGACAAGGGGACACGGGGAGTTTTATACTAGTTCGGCCCCTTCGATGAAGCTAAAAGCCTACGTCTAGTTGTGATTGGTATTGCTAGGGTTTCGAAGGCCAGGGAGCGAATCCGCTTTGTTTGGCTCTCGAGTTGTTGTCCGTCTCTTAACCGCTGCCGGGTCGTCCCTTTATATACATAAGTTGACGCCCGCCGGTTTACAAAGTCCCTAAGCCGGATCATAAACGTGTCCGGTTCGGTCTCTACACTTCCTATCTTACAATGCAAGTTACATAATTAAGTCGGTTTACATCTACAGGCCTTAACTCGCCTCTGGGCCTTGGGCCTTCATAAAGCGCCATCATTCTTATGTCTTCATGGGCTTCTAATCTTCATAAAGCTAATCCGGCTACTTCTGCCCGGTTTACGTCCAGTAGTAATATCCCCAACACTTACCCTAAACTTGAAAACTTCACAACACAAAACTTAACAGAAAACTCGTAAGCTCCGTTAGTATAAGAAAATAAATCACCACTTCAAGTTACTGTGATGAACTCATTCTTTATTTATATTGGTGTTAAACCTACTGTATTCCAACTTCTCTATGGTTTATAAACTCTTTTACTAGCCATAGATTCATCAAAATAAGCAAACAACACATAGAAAACAGAATCTGTCAAAAACAGAACAGTCTGTAGTAATGTGGATCAAACGTATATTTCTGGAACACATAAAATTCTCAAATAAATTTCTGGACCTGAGGAATTTATCTATTAATCATCTGCAAAAATAATTAACAAAATAGCACTCTCCAAATAAAAATGGCAGCAATTCTCGTGAGCGCTAAAGTTTCTGTTTTTTACAGCATGATCATAAAGACTTCACCCAAGTCTTCCCAAAGGTTCTACTTGGAACAAACAATAATTAAAAGAATAAAACCACATCTAAATGGAGGCTAATTGAATTATTTATTACTAAACAGGAACAAAAATCAAGGAACAAAAATAAAGTGGGGTTGCCTCCCAACAAGCGCTATCGTTTAACGCCCCTAGCTAGGCATGATGAATTCAATGATGCTCACATAAGAGATAAGAATTGAAACATAAAGAGAGCATCATGAAGAATATGACTAGCACATTTAAGTCTAACCCACTTCATATGCATAGGTATTTGTGAGCAAACAACTTGTGGGAACAAGAATCAACTTGCATAGGAAGGTAAAACGAGCATAACTTCAAAACTTTAAGCACATAGAGAGGAAACTTGATATTATTGCAATTCCTACAAGCATAAGTTCCCCCCTCATAATAATTTTCAGTAGCATCATGAATGAATTCAACAATATAACCAGCACATAAAGCATTCTTTTCATGATCTACAAGCATAGAAATTTTACTACTCTCCACATAAGCAAAATTCTTCTCATTCGGAATAGTGGGAGTATCATAAGAAACTCGAATACTATAAATTGTTTCCACATTAAAAGAGTAATGTTTAGAGAAGGGGTAACCATAATCATGATAGGTTTTATAAATATAATCACTAATTTTTATAGCATAAGTATCATCACAATAATCATCATAGGTAGGAGGCATGCTATCATCATTATAAACTTGCATATCAAAACTTGGGAGACTAAAAATATCATCTTCATTAAACGTAGCATCCCCAAGCTTGGGACAAACATTAATTGCAGCAAATATATTCTCAAAAACATCATCTTCATCAAACATAGCATCCCAAAGCTTGGGCCTTTTCATATCATAAGCATATTCACTCTCATAATTAATAGTATGGATAGCACCAATAGTATAGCAATTATCATATTCTTCCAAGCAAGTGCCAAAAAGATTTTCAAGATCATAAGAAGTATCATTATCTTCCACAATTATATTTTCATGAGGCACAATAGTAATAGGAGCAACATTATTTGGGAGAGATATTTTTTTACCTCTCTTCCTTTTTCTTTTCTTCTTCTTCTTCACCACATCATGTGTGGGTTCAATCCTCTTTTTGGAGCTCCTTATTAATGAGATTGGTTGAATAGGAGGCTCCTCCTCATTACCTGATTCATCATAAGAAATAATAGGAGAATATTGGGAAGTCTCTTCCCTTTCGTTAGTATTCTCTTCATCCTCTATTTGTTTTCTTTTCTTTATGTAATTGGCAATATAAGGATTTTCAATGCAATTCACCGCACAATACATATAAATCTTCTCTAGATCAAAATCAAGAAATCTATCAAGACTAAACTTTGGAATACCCTCAGTTATATGTTTCATTTCCTCATACCCCAAAAGAAGACTAAGCTCTTTATGATGCTCAAGGGTAATCAAATTATCACAATTTTTGGATACAATTTGGTCATGAAACAATTTGGATTGGAGATTTCAATGACCATGTTCATTGCAAAGTTCACAAGGGGCGCAAAAAAATATTGAATCTTTCAGCACAATCATCAAGACTTTCTTGCAACAATTTAGTTTCTAAGTACTTATGCCTCTTGCAATACCTATCTTCCCTATTTGGTGTGTACTTACAAACCCAATGCACTCCACAAAAATTGACATGTTTATAGGAGACCTTTTTATTATAACTAGCACAATCATCATTAGTACCATGGATATTCAAGGAGTTCATACTAACAACATTGCAATCATGCTCATCATTCAAAGATTTAGTGCCAAACATTTTAATGCATTCTTCTTCTAACACTTTGGCACAATTTTCCTTTCCATCATACTCACGAAAGATATTAAAAAGATGAAGCGTATGAGGCAAACTTAATTCCATTTTTTGTAATTTTCTTTTATAAACTAAACTAGTGATAAAACAAGAAACTAAAAGACTCGATTGCAAGATCTAAAGATATACCTTCAAGCACTCACCTCCCCGGCAACAGCGCCAGAAAAGAGCTTGATGTCTACTACACAACCTTCTTCTTGTAGACACTGTTGCGCCTCCAAGTGCAGAGGTTTGTAGGACAGTAGCAAATTTGCTTCAAGTGGATGACCTAAGGTTTTTCAATCCGTAGGAGGCGTAGGATGATGATGGTCTCTCTCAAGCAAGCCTGTAATAAAATAACAAAGAGTCTCTTGTGTCCCTGATACGTCTCCAATGTATCTACTTTTCGAAACACTTTTGCCCTTGTTTTGGACTCTAACTTGTATGATTTGAATGGAACTAACCCGGACTGACGCTGTTTTCAACAGAATTGCCATGATCTTGTTTTATGTGTAGAAAACAAAAGTTCTCGGAATGACCTGAAACTCCACGGGATATCTTACAATAAATAATAAAAAATCCTCACCAAAGATGAGGACCAGGGGGCCCACACCCTTCTCATGAGGTGGGGGCGCGCCCCCCCCTAGGGCGCGCCCCCTACCTCATGGGCCCCCTGGAGACCTCCCGACTCCAACTCCAACTCTATATAACTGCTTTCGGGGAGAAAAAAATAAGGGAGAAGAAATCATTGCGTTTTACGATACGGAGCCGCCGCCAAGCCCTAAAACCTATCGGGAGGGCTGATCTGGAGTCCGTTCAGGGCTCCGGAGAGGGGGATTCATCACCGTCATCATCATCAATCATCCTCCATCACCAATTTCATGATGCTCACTGCCGTGCATGAGTAATTCCATCGTAGGCTTTCTGTACGGTGATGGGTTGGATGAGATTCACCATGGAATCGAGTTAGTTTTGTTAGGGTTTGATCCCTAGTATCCACTTTGTTCTGAGATTGATGTTGCTATGACTTTGCTATGCTTAATGCTTGTCGCTAGGGCTCGAGTGCCATGATTTCAGATCTGAACCTATTATGTTTTCATCAATATATGAGAGTTCTAGATCCTATCTTGCAAGTCTATAGTCACCTATTATGTGTTATGATCCGTTAACCCCGAAGTGACAATAATCGGGATACTTACCGGTGATGACTGTGGTTTGAGGAGTTCATGTATTCACTATGTGCTAATGCTTTGTTCCGGTTCTCTATTAAAAGGAGGCCTTAATATCCCTTAGTTTCCGTAAGGACCCCGCTGCCACGGGAGGGTAGGACAAAAGATGTCATGCAAGTTCTTTTCCATAAGCACGTATGACTATATTTGGAATACATGCCTACATTACATTGACGAATTGGAGCTAGTTCTGTGTCACCCTATTTTATGACTGTTACATAATGAACCGCATCCGGCATAATTATCCATCATTGATCCGATGCCTACGAGCTTTCCATATACTGGTTCATGCTTATTAACTTTCCCGTTGCTATTGTTACAATCACTACAAAATACCAAAAACATTACTTTGCTTTCATTACTCTTTTTTTACCGTTACCATCACTATCATATTACTTTGCTACTAAACACTTTGCTGCAGATACTAAGTTTCCAGGTGTGGTTGAATTGACAACTCAGCTGCTAAAACTTGAGAATATTCTTTGGCTCCCCTTGTGTCGAATCAATAAATTTGGGTTGAATACTCTACCCTCGAAAGCTGTTGCGATCCCCTATACTTGTGGGTTATCAAGACTAATTTCTGGGGCCGTTGCCGGGGAGCATAGATCTATTCTTTGAGTCACTTGGGATTTATATCTGCTGGACACTATGAAGAACTTGAGAGATCCAAAAACCAAGATCTGTCCCTCAACTACGAGGGGAGGTAAGGAACTGCTATCTAGCTCTGCACTTGATTCACCTTCTGTTATGAGTAAGCTTACGACACCTACACCTGCTTCTGCTATTCGTTCTGATATGTCGCATGTTGTTGATGATGCTACTTCTGCTATGCATGATACTTATGATGAAACTACCTCTATGCCTGATACTACTATGCCACTTAGTGATTTTCTCGAGGAACGACTTGCTAGGGCTAGAGAGATTGAAAATATTGAATCTGATTATGAAGATGAAGAATCACTTGTTATTCTTGAGGGTTATTTATTTGATCAAGATGCTTCTTTAGCTATTTTAGTCTGCAAAGATAGATATGAACTCAAAAGGTTATTAGCTAAATGGAATAAGCAATCTCCAAATGCTAGGATGAGACCTAACCCTGCTTTTGCTACTTCACCTATATGTGTTGCTGATAAGGATTATGAATTCTCTGTTGATCCTCATATAATTACTTTGGTTGAATCTGATCCTTTTCATGGCTATGAATCTGAAACTGTTGTAGCACATCTTACTAAATTAAATGATATAGCTACCCTGTTCACTAATGATGAGAGATCTCGCTACTTTTATATCCTCAAAATATTTCCATTCTCATTAAAGGGTGATGCTAAGATATGGTTTAATTCTCTTGATCCTGGTTTTGTGCGTAGTCCCCAGGATATGATTTACTACTTCTCTGCTAAATATTTCCCTGCTCATAAGAAACAAGCTGCTTTAAAGGAAACATACAACTTTGTGCAAATTAAAGAAGAGAGTCTCCCACAAGCTTGGGGGAGGCTTCTCAAGTTACTTAATGCTTTGCTTGATCATCCTCTTAAGAAAAATGAAATACTTGATATCTTTTATAATGGACTAACCGATGCTTCCAGAGATTACTTGGATAGTTGTGCTTGTTCTCTTTTCAAGAAAAGAACACTGGATGAAGCTGAAATCTTATTGAATAATATGTTGACAAATGAAAAATATTTGGGCACCTCCTGAGCCAGCTCCTGAGGCAGCTCCTGCTCCAATTAATGATCCTATTCCTAAACCAACTCTTAAGAAGAGAGGTGTTCTATTTCTCAGTCCCGAAGATATGCAAGAGGCAAAGAAATCTATGAAATAAAAAGGTATTAAAGCTGAAGATGTTAAGAATTTACCTCCTATTGAAGAAATACATGGTTTCAATTCACCGCCTGATGAAGAAATATATGATCTTAATCCTTTATTTATTGAAGAACCTCCAGACCTCGATAACCCGACACAGGTAGTAAAGGTAAATTCTCTCTATAGATATGATAAAGCTGAAATCCCTCCTGCTAAAATTGCTAGTCAATGCTTGGATGAGTTTGATAATTTTATGTTTAAGCAAGAAGACTTCAATGCTTATTTTGGTAGACAATTAAAACAAGATGCTGATATGATTAAATACTTGGGTGATTATATGGCTAATATTAGAGGTGAACTTAAACTTATTAGCAAACATGCCTCTATGGTTACCACTCAAGTAGAACAAGTACTTAAATCTCAAAAGGAATTGCTCAATGAGATGAATAGTAAGAAAAATGATTATGCTATTAAAGTGGCTACTAGAACTGGTAGAATGACTCAGGAACCTTTGTATCCTGAAGGCCACCCTAAGAGAATTGAGCAAGATTCTCAGAGAAATAAAATTGATGCACCTAGTTCTTCAAAAAGGAAGAAAAAGAAAAATGATAGAACTGTGCAAACTTCTAGTGAACCTATTGTTGAACCACCTGATAATCCAAATGATATCTCTATGTATGATGCTGAAACACAATCTGGTAATGAACATGAACCTAATGAAAATTTTAATGATGATGTTCATATTAATGCTCAACCTAGTAATGATAATGATATAGAAATTGAACCTGCTGTTGATCTTGATAACCCACAATCAAATAATCAATGTTATGATAAGAAAAGACTTTGTCGCTAGGAAACATGGTAAAGAAAGAGAACCTTGGGTTCAGAAACCCATGCCGTTTCCTCCCAAACCATCCAAGAAAAAGGATGATGAGGATTTTGAGCACTTTGCTGAAATGATTAGACCTATCTTTTTACGTATTTGATTGACTGGTATACTCAAAACAAATCCTTATGCTAAGTACATGAAAGATATTATTACAAATAAAAGAAAGATACCGGAAGCTGAAATTTCCACCATGCTTGCTAATTATACTTTTAAGGGTGGAATACCAAAGAAACTTGGAGATCCCAGTGTACCCACTATACCATGCTCTATTAAAAGAAACTATGTTAAAACTGCTTTATGTGATCTTGGAGCCGGTGTTAGTGTTATGCCTCTCTCTTTATATCGTAGACTTGATTTGAATAAGTTGACATCTACTGAAATATCTTTGCAAATGGGTGATAAATCAACTGCTATACCTGTCGGTATTTTTGAGGATGTGCCTGTTGTGGTTGCAAACGTTACTATTTTAACGAACTTTGTTATTCTTGATATTCCCGAGGACGATAGTATGTCTATTATTCTTGGAAGACCTTTTCTTAATACTGCAGGGGTTATTATTGATTGCAACAAAGGAAATGTCACTTTTCATGTTAATGGTAATGAGCATATGGTACACTTTCCGAGGAAACAACCTCAAGTTCATAGTATCAATTCTATCAGAAAAAATCCATCGATTATATTTGGAGGTTTTGAATTTCCTCTTCCTACTGTCAAGAAGAAATATGATATACTTATTATTGGGGATGTGCATATCCCTGTTGAGGTAACCTAGTGTTATTCGAAATTTCTCTGGTTTCATGTTAATCGGAATGGGTTTGTTAACAAGACTTGATCAACCTTGTTAGTGGATTCCTTTTGACGAGCATGAGATTAATGAAACTAGAAGCACAACCTTCTGTACCCTCTCTATACTTTCTGTTATTTATATTAAATAAAGTAAAAATAAATAATTTTCCGTTTGTTATCTGATTATCAGTGCAATATAAAGTTCTCCAAATGCCCTGAAAATTAAATATGTTTTTATAGAATATTTGAGGATTTATGGAACAAAGAACACACCAGGGGGGCCAACCACCTTGCCACGAGGGTGGAGGGCACACCCACCCCCCTAGGGTGCGCCCCCTGCCTCGTGGGCCCATGGTGGCCCTCCTCCACTTATTCTTTCAACCACACACTTCATCTTCCTCCCCCAAACACGAAAAACCAACTCAAACCCGAGCCCAAGCTCGTTTTGCTGCCATTTTCGATCTCCTTGCTCAAAGCACCTCTCACAAAACTGCTTGGGGAGATTGTTCCTTGGTATGTGACTCCTTCATTGGTCCAATTAGTTTTTGTTCTACTGCTTTATTCATTGCAAATTTCTGTTGCTTAGGTGACCCTGTTCTTGAGCTTGCATGTCAAATTTATATGGTCAAAAGTAGTTTTGATGCATGATATAGGCCCTAGGCACTTGTAGGAGTAGTTGCTATGAATATTATTGAGTTTGGTTTACTTCTATTTTGAAGTTACTAAAATTTTCAGAATTTTTCAGAGGAAGAAATATGCTTAGGAAAATGTTCCAAGGTGGTTCTTCAAAGAAGCAAGGACCCAGGCGTGCAATGCGTGATGCTGACGCAGAGCCACCAAGAGATGCTCCAGTGCGTCCTTGTGAGTGGCCTTCTGAAAATTTTATGGATCGAGCGGGAATTAAAGCAGAATTTAACTCATATTTGTGTAATGCTGATCTTGAGGACTTTGAGGCAGACAAATGCCCCCAGTATCATGAGCTCACAAGCTCTTTTGTGAGGAGGTTTGAGTATTCATCTTCGCGCAATTCTCCTCCAGTCATGTTTGATCTTTATAACAAATCTTATACCATGGACCTAGAGGATTTCACTTTTGCTTGCAAACTTCCGCAATGGGGTAGTGTTAGGAATCCCCCTAAATCTGAATTTAGAAACTTTTTTGCTAGTATAACTGTAGGGGAATCTAGAGATATAACGCAGGCTACCATAGGGAGCATTCACTTTCCTGCTATACATTATTTTGCTCTCTTCATAGGTAGGTGCATAAATGCTAAGGATGAAGCATGTCACATGTGTGTCCCTGACCTTAGCATTCTCAGGAGTGTTGTTAGGAGACCAATCTTATCATATGGGAGCCATTGTAGCTCATAGGTTGCATCATAATAGACATAATGGAGATTTCTTTGGAGGAATTTATGCAACCCGCTTAGCTAAATTTCTTGAGATAGACGTTCGTGAAGGAGACATGGAGTTGCCTCCTACTTATTTAGATTTTGATTCTATGGTTTCCCACCATTTTGTCGGGAGGAACGAATCACCTCTCCAGTACCGACTACTCTTTGACAAACGCCGTGCTGTCCATATTACTCTCCCTGCTCCCGCTTTCTTTGATTATCAGGCAAGAGGAGGATATACTATTACCAGAGAGGAGGCAGATGAGTACGAGAGGAGACCGGAGGCCGCTCGTCGCCACGCTGCAGCTCAGGAGGCGATAGCCGCTGCATCTTAGTACGACCCCAACTATTATTATGGATATCAGCCGTGGCCATAGACCAACTTAGGCCAAAAGCCTAAGCTTGGGGGAGTACATATTTCTCACCGACATTACATTTATTTTCACACACACTCATTGCCAGATGTCGGTGCTCATACTTTTTCATTGTATCATCCATGCTAGTTTACTTTCCTTTTTATGCTTTCTTCTTGTGTGTTTAATAAACCTTAAGAAAAAACCAAAAATATTTCCCGTTCTTCTTTTGCTTGTTGGGAGCTTTCTCGTGTAAATAGTTTTATTTCTTTTCCTTTTCTTTGGGGGTCGATGGGAGAAGACCATAATTAAATTGTTGAAGTGGCTCTTATATGCATTATTGTTTATCTGACTAAAGAGCCCATATTGCTTTTGTCTTCTCCTGTTTATTGAATGCTCGCAGATTCCAGCTTAGTCCAATGCACGTGCACTCTTATTATTATTCACATCGTTCGGTCGTGCAAGTGAAAGACAATTATGATGATATATGATGGACTGACTGAGATGAGAAAAGATGGTATGAACTCGGCCTCTTTTGTTTTTGTAAATATGATGAGTTCATCGTTCTTGATTCAGCTTGTTATGAATAAACATGTTTGCAATGACAATTAGAGATCATAGTTGCTTGTGCCATGCTTGATTAGCTATGAATTATAATGGTTTACCTTGCGTGCCAACATGCTATTAAAATGGTTATGATGTGGTATGATATGCTGGTATCCTCCTCTGAATGATTTAAGTGACTTGACTTGGCACATGTTCATGCATGTAGTTGAAACAAATCAACATAGCCTTCATGATATTTATGTTCATGGTGGATTATATCCTACTCATGCTTGCATCCAATGTTTATTAATTTTAATGCATGTATATGGCTGTTGTCGCTCTCTAGTTGGTCGCTTCCCAGTCTTTTGCTAGCCTATATATGTACTAAGCGGGAATACTGCTTGTGCATCCAAACTCCTTAAACCCCAAAGTTATTCTAGATGAGTCCACTATACCTATCTATATGTGGTATCTACCTGCCATTCCAAGTAAATTTGTATGTGCCAAACTCTAAACCTTCAAATAATCATCATGTTTTGTATGCTCGAATAGCTCATGTATCAACTAGGGATGTCTATATCTTCCATGTTAGGCGGGTTATTCTCAAGAGGAGTGGACTCCGCTCCTCGCTCACGAGATAAAGGGCTGGTCACCGGGATGCCTAGTCCCATGCTTTATGCAAACTAAATCAAAATAATTGCAAACAAAACTCCCCCTGGGACCTGTTGTATGTTGGAGGCACTCATTGTTTCGAGCAAGCCATGGATTGATGTTTGTTGGTGGAGGGGGAGTATAAATTTTACCATTCTATTTGGGAACTGCCTATAATATGTGTAGCATGGAAGACATCGCCATCTCTTGGTTGTTATGTTGAAAATGAAAGTATACCGCTCAAAATATTCATCTCTATTTCAAAACCGAGCTCTGGCACCTCTACAAATCCCTGCTTCCCTCTGCGAAGGGCCTATCCATTTACTTTTATGTTGAGTCATCACCCTCTTATTAAAAAGCACTAGCTGGAGAGCGCAGCTGTCATTTGCATTCATTACTGTTAATTTATATTGGGTGTGACTATGATTGGATCTCTTTTACCATGAATTGCAATGTCTAGTCAGTCCTTGATCTTTAAAGGTGCTCTGCATTTATGTTTTGCGGTCTCAGAAACGGCTAGCGAGATACCATCTTGTTATATCATATTATGATTGTTTTGAGAAAGTGTTGTCATCCGAGATTTATTATTATGGATTTCTAGTTGATTATGCTATTGATATGGGTAATCATGAGACCTGAGAATTATTGCAAATGTGGTTAGTTATAATCTTTGCTGAAAAGTTGAATGCTAGCTTGACATATTTACAACAACAAGAGCAAACAGAGTTTGTAAAAGTTTTTCTTTATTTCTTTCAATTTGCCAACTGAATTGCTTGAGGACAAGCAAGGGATTAAGCTTGGGGGAGTTGATACGTCTCCAACGTATCTACTTTTCCAAACACTTTTGCCCTTGTTTTGGATTCTAACTTGTATGATTTGAATGGAACTAACCCGGACTGACGTTGTTTTCAGCAGAATTGCAATGATGTTGTTTTATGTGCGGAAAACAAAAGTTCTCGGAATGACCTGAAACTCCACAGGATATCTTACAATAAATAATAAAAAAAATCCTCGCCAAAGATGAAGACCAGGGGGACCACACCCTTCTCACGAGGGTGGGGGGCGCCCCCCCTAGGGTGCGCCCCCTACCTCGTGGGCCCCCTGGAGACCTCCCGACTCCAACTCCAACTCTATATAACTGCTTTCGGGGAGAAAAAAATAAGGGAGAAGAAATCATCGTGTTTTACGAGACGGAGCCGCCGCCCAGCCCTAAAACCTCTCGGGAGGGCTGATCTGGAGTCCGTTCGGGGCTCCGGAGATGGGGATTCGTCGCCGTCGTCATCATCAACCATCCTCCATCACCAATTTCATGATGCTCACCGCCGTGCGTGAGTAGTTCCATCGTAGGCTTGCTGGACGGTGATTGTCGTGGTTTTGTCACGGCAGATGTCCTAGAGAAAGGACTTAGTCGTGGAGGCATCGCAACGGGTTAGCTTGAAGGGGTTAAAGTAGACACAGGGACGCAAGAGAGTTTATACTAGTTCGGCCCCTTCAATGAAGGTAAAAGCCTACTTCTAGTTGTGATGGAATTGATGGGGTTTTGATGATCAGGGAGCAAACAAGCTTCGCCTATGTCTCGAGTTGTTGTCTATTGTCCTTGAACCGCCGTCGGGTCGTCCCCTTATATACACGGGTGACGCCCGTCGGTTCACAGAGTCCCAATACCAGCTCATAGATGTGTCCGGTTTGGTCTCTACTTATTCCTAACTTACAATACAAGTTAAATACCAACGCCGGTTTACGGCTACAGGCCTTGAACCGAATATGGGCCTTGAACCCTCATCTGCCTTCTTGGGCTTTAACATACTTAACTACTGACGAAGTTTAACCCAGCCCAGATAGGCCGGTTTACGCCCAGTAGTGATATCCCCAACATTAGGCCCCAAATTGATTTGAACATGTTTATGTCAATCCTTTAGCAAAAATCTTCATCTTCAATATCTTCTTGTAGTTTGTTGAACCGCCGTGATGTCATCGTCTCTGGTCGTTGTAAACCGGCGTGACGTCACCTGTTATAAAGGACCTTAATAGGTCTGCGACAATTAAGGCGACATCTTCGTTTCCAAACCCATGGTCCCTTGATTTTCGCGCCTGACTCCTGTCCCTTGCCTTATAAATAGGACCAAAGGGTCATTTCTTTTTCCCCTCCATGCCCATGTGCTTCGCCTTCCTCGCGTCACCCAGCTTCGGAGCTCCGCCGCCACCGTCAACCTCTGCATCAACCTTGGCCGCTGCATCAACCTGGGCGCACCAGAGCACCGCGGCAACCTTCCGCATCTTTCTCATCTCCAGTAAGTCTTCTGTTCTTTTCAACATAGATCTGCTCTAGGGTTTCATGTTCTTCTAGTGTTCATCGCCTGTTTCGTGTTCATATGATAACTCCTAGATGCATCTGTGAATCCTTACTCTGTGTAGCGGTAGCTTTTAGCATCCGCCTTCAGTTTCATGCCTCAAGACCATAGATCTATACGTATCTCTGCCATTGATTCAGTACTATTCTTTTTTGAACCTTGAATATTTTCCTTATTTTCTGAACTTGCTTTGGATCCGTCGCTGTAGAGAAGTCTTATGAAATCTGTTTCTGTAAACTTACTCATCTGCTTCAATGTTTAGACCAGGCGGTTTAACTTTGTAGAAAAAATTGCCAAACCGGTATATACCATTAGTCCCCTTGTTGAACCGCCAGATGTTGTCGCTTCATAAAACTCCGGTTTAGATAGATCTGTCTCTGGTTTAACATTGCACATACCAATGTACCTTATCAGTGCATTTTTGAACCGGGATCATCTACCTTGTAGATTTCATCATGGCCAAGCAAGTATATGAGTGCAACTGGGTTCCTTCTCGCGTCACAGAGGCTCAACTGGACGATTTAGTCCTGATCGGCGCCTTAGGCAACAAAGATACCATCCATTGGAGGGCTCCTGGCAAAGAATGCCCTCCCACACCTCAAGAAGGAGAGGTCGTCATTTTCGTAGATCACTTAGCCCGGGGCTTTAAGCCGCCCGGTTCTAAATTTTACCGGGACGTTTTAGCCGATTTTCAACTCCACCCCAAGACACTGGTCCCAACTCTGTTACCAACATGTGTCACTTCCAAGTGCTCTGTGAGTCATTCTTTCAAGAGGAGCCCACAGTGGAGTTGTTCAGAGACTGTTTTCATCTAAACCGCCGTACTGAGTTTTCTGATGGTTCCAATACGGAATTGGGAGGTGTGGCGATTCAAAAAAGGAAAGAGGTCACATACCCTCATGCCAAGCTGCATAGCCACCCCCAAAGAGTGGAATCAAACATGGTTCTATTGCAAAGACACCTCCCCTGCTGGTGAAAATCCTTTGCCTGGCTTTCGTCCGGAGCGGCTTAGCAATACACACCCCTTTCCTCAAAGGCTGACTGCCAAAGAGAGAAGCAAATACGCTCCTCAACTGTCCAAGCTCAGAGCCTTTATGGCCAACGGTTTAACAGGGGTTGATCTCGCTCGCTGTTGGATATCATGGAGCATACTACCCCTTAGTCAGCACTCCGGTTTGATGTGCGAGTATACTGGCAGTGTTGATGACCCACTGCAACATGCCAACATCCAGCTCACCGATGAAGAAATCACAGAGGCTGTGAATAAGATGCTGAATGAACCGGAACACATCTGTGCTAAAACCGGCCTGCTTCCCTTCTGTGCCACCAACAAACCGCCAGCTGTAAGAGTTTGATTTTTCTTTTTGCTGAATCTGTTATTGATATATCTGGTCATTGTTTAATATCGGTGTCTGTGTAACCAGGGCAATGATCCGTTTTGGAGCAAGAAACTGCCGCAGGAGAAACTAGAAAAACCAGACAAATCGGAAAGAGCAACCCGGCAAAAGACTAAAGCTGTGAAGAAGACTGCCCACAGGAAAAGAACCACTGCATCCTCTAATCCGGCCCCTGATGATGATGTGGATAATCCAGACCTTGAGGTAGGGCTTGACTCACTTGGCTTATTTTTCATGCGTCTTATTGATGATGATATTTGTCAGGATGATGCCGAAGCCAGCCATGCTGATGCTGTAGAGGTAATTATTCTCTATTCCGATTTAGAACCTTTGCCTTCACTAAAAATCCGTCAGGCAAACCGGAAAGTTAAATTTTCTCATCCTCTTGCTTATTTCGATCCCAAATTTCTTATGAAGACCCGACAGCATGAAGCTTGTCGCACAACCTGGCACAGCGGCCAGGTAGCTACATCCGCCGGTTTACCGAACAGTCCGGTTCGGAAACGCCGTTCAGAGGTCTCTAATTTGCTAGTCAGTGCTTATCCTAAAGCGGGCTGCTTTCGTCAACCTCTTAATCCATCTGACTCCGATTACCAGGTTACTTCCCACTCATCCTCTGGCGAGTCATCGGCTACTCAGCTGCCACCGCTCAAAATGGTGCTTGGGTAAGTTATACTTATCATAATATTTGCAGTACATCACCTTGGAACATATGCTGTATTTGATTTTGTTATTCCTTTCAAGGCCAAGCCTAGGCCAAGCAAGAAGGCTCGCCTGGACAAAGCGGACGAAGAGGATGCCGTCCTTGAACCGGGCAAAACACCAGATCTTGAAGCGGCTATTCCTGAGGATATACCCGATGATCCACCGCAGCAAGACGACGATCTTATTGCTGAAGAGAGACCTATTGATACCTCAAGTCCTGTCAATTAGCCCACAAGCTCCATCCGGATTGAGAAATCCACCGGTCCGACAAAGCCTACTAACAAGCCAACAGCCCCAGTGCAAACCGGCGATGCCAAGGATGATGAGGTTGTCATTACTGGCATTGGCCATACAGAGCCAAGCAATCCTGTCGCTTTGTCCAAACATAGTGCCAAGGAAGAATTTGCTGCCTTTGGCAAAGGCAAGTGGAATGCTGATCTGGCGACTTACACTGCTCTGAACACCCAAGATATCCATTCCGGCTACCTGAACCGGCTGTATACCAGTCGTGACTATGAAGCCGGTCTGGTTAACATGATGAAAGATAAATATGAGGTAACTTCCATATGCTCTTTCTGCTTGTATATTTCAATTCTTGTTGACGCTCCTAGCCCCCGAGGGCCGGTTTGTAATCTTCTTTCAAACCGGGACTTACTAATATAAATCTTAATGCTTTGAAATTCGCTGATGTAGTCCCCAAGGGGCGGTTCAACTTAGTGTAGTTAAACCGGGACTTTAAGTAATTGAGATCGCCACATCAGAATATATACGAGCAAATAGCCATTAGCCCCCAAGTGCCAAGTTAAATACTTGTATTGATCTTGGGACTTTGTAAGCAATTGAAAGATTAAGATCGAATATGCATTAGCCCCCAAGTGCCAAATGCATAACTTGTTATGTGGTTGGTACTTCAATCCTTGTACCGTTTTGCTGAATCATATAACTGTCTGCATGCAGGCTGAGCTGAAGACGAAAGAAAGCCAAGTCACCGATCTCCAAGAAAATATGAAATCCCAACAAGCTGAAACCTCCAAAGCAAAAGAGGAATTAACCAACGCTTTAAGCGCCATGGAACAGCTTAAGGAGAGCTTCAAGCAGAAGCGGTGGATTGGGCCACTAAAAAATCCGCTTTAATCAAACGAGCAGAAGATGCCGAGGCTGCACTAAAACCGGTGGCGGATGAACTGACCAGCATAAAGCGGCACGTGCATGCCATGACCACTGCTATCTTTGGTAAGCCGGTTTGACTTCTGAATTGATTCTGCCGTCTTATAGAGCTGCGGGTTTGTTAACCCTTTATGATATTTCAGGGACACGCATTGGTCACTTGGGGTCAGACGTGCGGAAGAAATTGAAAGCCGCCTATACGTTGATCGAACAACTGTACACTGGTGCACAGCGTATCATCTGTACTGCATCCCACAACAAACCGACGCCCACTTTGATTCAGGACACTCTGATGAAATTGTCGGTGCTTCCTTCCCGGGTTGAAGAGCTGAAGAAATCTACTGCTCGAACCGGTGCGATCAATGCCTTAATCCGGGCAAAAGCTTGGGTGCCGGATTTTGACCCTATTGAAGCGGCTCAGGGCTATCCCAGCTTGAAGGAAGACGGGTCAGAGTTTAGTGAAGGGGATCTGCGAGCAATAAACCGGGAGGTGCGTCCGCTAGCTTGTCAATTGGCTGAAGAAGCAGACTTGTCTCATTATCAAGCCCAATATGACAATCAAAACAAGCGAGTAGCTGCACCAATTCATGAAGCGGAAAATCTTATCCCTCCAATCCGTAAGCATACTTACGCTCCCGATATTGACCCGTCGTTGCTGATCCATGATGAAGCTGTCTTTCAAGCATTAATGGGAATCGACTGGACAACTGTTGATTTCCAGCCGCTGGGTAGAGAAACTGAAGCTGAAGCGGCACGGGATGACCCACAACCATCAGGCCGGGCTGGTGACCAAGCTTGAACCCGAAGCCGGTTTAAAACTGCTTCTCCCTTGCGAAAAACAATGATCTTATTGTGGGCACCATGTTGCCTTGTAATAGGCTAGCTGATACTTTTGATGCTGATATGCCTTCGTGCATAATTACTGCAACTTGCTCTTCCTTTGGGTGATGAACTTTCCAAAGTACTTTCTGCAATAAAAATCTTAAAGTGCCACCGCGGTTGTACCGTCAGGCGGAATATGATGTCTGCATACATGAAACCAAAACATCCAATTTTTTTTAAATATATGACCAAATTTTGAGATACATAATACCTGCCATCGTCGGACGTGAAGTTGGCTTGGCCAATCTTGAAGCGGAGTTTTATAAACCCACACTGTTGGAGGAGATAGCAGCTCCTATATATATATGATGCCAGTTTACCATGTAAACCGTGCCGGGTTATAATAAACACCGTGTTACTCCATAATAGGATGTTAACAAAAAATCAAACCAAGCAAATAGTCTCCGGATTAAAATGGACCGTGTACCGTCAATAGACAGTGTGAACCGGTTTAAAATTTTGTCGATTTAAAAAATGCAATAAAAAGAAAGAAATATCTTTCAAAGAAAAGTGTAAAGCAAAGGCAATGACAAAACCGTTTGCAAAATGAGGCTTATTTGAGCTGATCAGATGGCGTTACCATGGTCGAACATGACCAAGCTCCCGATAGGTGTAGCTATGGTTCAAGTCAGCCAGGTCCCCAAATGAAACCGTGGCATTTATGACGATCAAGTGGCGTGGTAATGGTTCGGGTTTGACCAAGCCCCCAAGTGATTCTGTGGCCTTAGGCCGATCAAGAGGCATGACTGGTTCAAACGTGACCAAGTCCCCAAGTGATCTGGTGGCTCTCGCCTATCAAGAGGTATTGCATTTGTTTGGACACGACCAAGCCCCCAAGTGATATAACATGATGCTTTTGAAAAGCTAACTCAAGGGGTAAACCGGAGGCCGCTTTAGAAAAACTCCATGTAACCACACATGATGTAAAAGAACAGATACCCCGCTTTAGCTGAGGTTCCGGTTTATTATATTTAATGATAATATATACATCGTCATAATATGTACATAAGTAGAGCCAATGGCTCAGGTATAGTAAGGCCGAAGATGAGCTATGTTCCACGGCCTGTTGGTCTCCTCCTCTGATGTACGTGAGTTTTTATGCTCTCGAATATTGATCAGATAGTATGACCCATTGTGCAGATTCTTGCTGACCATGAAAGGCCCCTCCCAAGGTGGGGATAGCTTATGCATATCAGTCTGATCTTGGATGAGCCGAAGCACCAAATCTCCTTCCTGAAAGGTTCTGGTTCTGACTCGGCAACTGTGATAATGATGAAGATCCTGTTGGTAAATCGCCGATCGGGCGGCTGCTATGTCACGCTCTTCATCCAACTAGTCCAAAGCATCTTGCCGTGCTGTCTCGTTGTCCGCTTCAACATAAGCCGTCACACGAGGTGAATCATGACGGATATCACTGGGGAGAACCGCCTCCGCTCCGTAAACCATGAAGAACAGTGTGTATCCTGTTGATCTGTTGGGTGTGGTATTGATGCTCCATAACATGGATGATAATTCTTCTACCCAACAACCCGGCGTTCTCTGCAAAGGAACCATGAGCTAGGGCTTGATGCCTCTCAAGATCTCTTGATTAGCCCTTTCTGCTTGACCATTGGACTGTGGGTGTGCCACTGATGAAACGTCAAGCCGGATGTGCTCCCGTTCACAGAACTCCTTCATGGCACCCTTGGACAAATTGGTACCATTATCTGTGATGATACTGTGTGGAAAGCCAAACTGGAAAATCACTTTTTTGATAAACTGAACCGCCGTGGCCGCATCACACTTGCTAACCGGTTCTGCCTCCACCCACTTTGTGAACTTGTCAACCGCCACCAGGAGGTGGGTCTTCTTATCCTTGGACCTTTTGAAAGGCCCAACCATATCTAGCCCCCAAGTCGCAAACGGCCAAGTAATTGGAATCATTCTCAATTCTTGAGCCGGCACATGAGCACGTCTTGAAAACTTTTGGCAACCATCACATCGTCTAACCATTTCCTCCGCATTAGCATGAGCAGTTAACCAATAAAAACCATGGCAAAACGCTTTAGCTACCAAAGATTTTGAACCGGCATGGTGACCACAATCTCCTTCGTGGATCTCACGCAAAATTTCACAGCCTTCTTCAGGAGACGCACAGCATTGAAACGCCCCTGATATACTGCAATGATGCAACTCGCCATTGACAATAGTCATGGACTTGGACCACCGGACTATCTGTCGGGCCAGAATCTCATCCTCTAGTAACTCGCCCCGGTTCATGTACGCCAGGTAAGGAAGTGTCCAATCCGGAATGACATGAAGAACTGCCACCAATTGAGCCTCTGGATCAGGAATAGCCAAATCCGCTTCACCAGGGAGCTTGACCAACGGGTTGTGCAGCACATCCAAAAAAACATTGGGCGGGACCGGTTTGCGCTGAGAGCCCAGCCGGCTTAAAGCGTCCGCCGCTTCATTCTTCCGTCGGTCCACATGGTCCACCTGATAGCCTTTAAAATGACCTGCAACAATATCCACCTCACGACGATATGCTGCCATGAGTGGGTCCTTGGAGTCCCAAGTGCCAGACACTTGTTGAGCCACGAGGTCCGAGTCACCGAAGCACTTAACTCGACTTAGGTTCATCTCCTTAGCCATCCGGAGACCATGGAGCAAGGCTTCATACTCAGCTGCATTGTTAGTACAAGGAAACATTAAGCGGAGAACGTAACAAAACTTATCACCTCGTGGGGAAGTTAATACGACTCCAGCCCCCGAGCCTTCCAATTGCCTGGATCCGTCAAAATGGATGGTCCAATATGTGTGATCCGGCTTTTCCTCAGGTGCTTGCATTTCCGTCCAATCATTGATGAAATCAACCAGTGCTTGAGACTTCACCGCCGTCCGAGGCACGTACTTCAATCCGTGCGGCCCAAGCTCTATAGCCCACTTGGCAATCCGGCCAGTTGCTTCCCGGTTCTAGATGATATCCCCCAAAGGAGCAGAACTGACCATCGTAATTGGGTGCCCTTGGAAGTATTGCTTAAGCTTCCGGCTTGCCATAAAAACTCGGTACACCAGCTTCTGCCAATGCGGATACCTTTGCTTGGACTCAATGAATACCTTGCTGATATAATAGACCGGACGTTGAACTGGATGCTCCTTACCTGCCTCCTTTTGCTCCACCACAATAGCCACGCTGACCGCACGAGCATTAGTAGCAACATATAGCAGTAACGGTTCCTTGTCAACGGGAGCGGCGAGCACAGGCGGATTGGCCAATTGCCGCTTTAAGTCCTCAAATGCTTCATCAGCAGCAGAACTCCAGACGAACTGATCCGTCTTCTTCAACATCTGATACAAAGGGATTGCCTTCTCACCAAGGCGGCTGATAAACCGGCTTAACGCGGCAATCCGGCCTGCCAGGCATTGAACATGATTGATACACTTCGGTTTAGCCAGGGAGGTGATGGCTGTGATCTTCTCCAGATTAGCCTCAATTCCCCTGTTGGACACCAGAAAACCCAATAACTTGCCCGCCAGTACACCAAAGACACACTTGTCCGGATTAAGCATCATCTTGTATGTCCTTAGGTTATCAAAGGTTTCCTTCAAATCGTCAACCAGAGTCTCCTTCTCCCTGGACTTAACCACGATATCATCCACGTAAGCATGTACATTACGGCCAATCTGCTTGTGTAGACAATTTTGTACACACCGTTGATAAGTTGCCTGGGCACTTTTGAGCCCAAAGGGCATAGACACATAGCAGAAGGCTCCAAAGGGAGTTATGAATGCCGTCTTCTCCTGGTCCTTAACTGCCATTTTGATTCGATGATAGCCAAAATATGCATCCAAAAAACTTAAACGCTCACAACCCGCCGTAGCATCAATGATTTGATCAATACGGGGGAGGGCAAAAGGATCTGCTGGGCAAGCCTTATTAAGATCTGCGTAATCCACACACATGCACCAGGTGCCATTTTTCTTAAGGACTAGCACCAGATTGGCAAGCCACTCAGGGTGAAAAACTTCAACAATAAAACTAGCTGCTAAGAGCTTGGCTACCTCTTCTCCAATCGCCTCGCGTCTTTCTTCGTTAAACCGGCGGAGGAACTGTTTCACCAGTTTATATTTAGGATCCACATTAAGGGTGTGCTCAGCGAGTTGCCTCGGTACACCTGGCATGTCAGAGGGCTTCCATGCAAAAATGTCCCGATTCTCACAGATGAACTCGATGAGCGCGCTTTCCTATTTCGGATCCAAGTTGGCACTGATGCTGAACTGCTTGGACGAATCGCCAGGTATGAAGTCAACAAGCTTAGTTTCTTCTGCCTATTTGAACTTCAGGGCCGAATCATGCTACGTAGTTGGCTTCTTTAATGGAGTCATGTCCGCCAGATCAACATTGTCCTTATAATGCTTCAGCTCCTCCGTGGCACAAACCGACTCTGCGTAGGCCGCATCTCCTTCCTTGCACTCCAAAGCAATTTTACGACTTCCGTGAACCATTATTGTTCCCTTGTGACCCGGCATCTTGAGCTGCAAATACACATAACAGGGCCGTGCCATAAACTTGGCGTAGGCCGGTCGCCCAAACGGGGCGTGATATGGACTTTGGATTTTCACCACTTCAAACGTCAATGTTTCCGACCTGGAATCATGATCATCTCCAAAGGCCACTTCCAGAGCTATCTTACCAACAGGATATGCTGACTTGCCAGGTACCACACCGTGGAACACCGTATTAGACGGTTTGAGATTTTTATCTGTTAGTCCCATACGACGGAAGGTCTCATAGTACAAGATATTAATGCTGCTCCCTCCATCCATGAGCACTTTGGTGAACTTGTAACCTCCCACCTGAGGCGCCACCACCAGAGCCAACTGACCCGGATCATCAACCTGGGGAGGGTGATCCTCTCTGCTCCATATGATTGGCTGTTCAGACCAGCGTAGATAATGGGGCACGGCCAGTTCAATAGAGTTGACTGCTCGCCTCTGAACCTTCCGGTCTCTCTTGTCCAAGCTAGTGGTAAAGACATGGTACTGCCCACTATTCAATTGCTTTGGGTTTCTCTGGTAACCTGACTGTTGCTGCTGCTGGTTGTAACCACCCTGGTTGTTCTGATTATTTTGACTGTTATGTCCGCCCGGATTACCGTTAAATCCTGAACCAAAATTTCCTCCATCGTAACCCGGCCCGGATCCTGAGCCACCGCCGGAGCCGTGATCATACCAGAAAGCATTAGAATTCTTGAACTCCTGCATAATGAAGAAATCCTTCCAAAGGTGGTTTGCTGGCACCTCCTTCATCCCATGTCTTGGACAGGGCTGGCTCAGTAGATAATTTAGGCGGTCCGGGTTAGGGTTGGGTGCCCCACTGCAATGTTTTGGTTTACCCTTGTGTCGCTGGCCATTGTCCTGCGTGTTGGTATTAGCCACAAAGTCCATGTTACCATCCGCTTTACGCTTGCCTCCACCACCATTGCCTGCCCAGTGATGCTGCTGACCTTTGGAGTTGTTGTTGCTCTTTCCCTTCCCTGCCTTGTCATCATCAGATTCGGGATCCTTGGTACTATCAGAATCAACATACTTTACCAAAGCAGCCATGAGGGTCCCCATGTCAGTGCAATGGCGCTTCATCCGTCCCAACTTCAGCTTTAGGGGCCCAAACCGGCAGTTACCTTCTAGGGTTAAGACTGCGGTGTCAGCGTTGATGTGGTCTGATGAATGCAACACTTGTGAGACCCGGTGCACCCAATGAGTCGTCGATTCTCCTTCCTCCTGGACACAGGCAGCTAAGTCTACTATCGACATGGGCTGCTTACATGTATCCTTGAAATTATTGATAAACCGGGTTCGTAATTGGGCCCATGAACTGATAGAATTGGCCGATAAGCTTTTTAACCAAGTGCGGGCCATTCCTTCAAGCATCATGGTGAAGTATTTCGCACATGCCGCATCATCCACATCCAGCATCTCCATGGCCATCTCATAGCTCTCCACCCATGTCTCTTGGGGTTGATCCGCCGTGTAATTTGGTACCTTGCGCGGGCCCTTGAAATCCTTGCGTAGGCGCACATTACGTAAAGCGGGAACAAGGCAAGGGACCCCCAAAGAGCTAGAAGTAACACCGGGTTCGACCAAAATAGTTGGACGAACCGGTGTAAGCTGTCGAGCCTGATATTGTGCGGCTAACTCGGCCTCCCTGCGTGCTCGGGCCCGGTCCACCACTTCCTGAGCGTTATCAGCACCACCCGCCGGGTTGTTGCCGCGGGGTGCTCCACGTCGTTCATTACTTGACACTGCCGGTTCCTCCATACTCCTGCTATAGCTCCGGCTTGGGCGAGGGGTCGAGTGGATCCGGTCGCGGCTGTACGAGTATGCTTCCTGTTGGTCCAAAGTTGTCCTAAGAAGCTCCTTGACCCGTCGCGTCTCTATCGCCTGCGGTGAGTCACCTTCAATTGGAATGGCCTCCAGCCGTGTAGCAGCGGTGACGAGATTGTCCATTGGGTTGGAGTAGTGACCCGGAGGTGTTGAAACAGCCCGAGGTATAACGGTGTTTTGACGAGGCGGATCCATCCGACGAGGCTGAACCGGCACACAGGTCCAAGGAGCTTCCGCCCGGTTTCCTTCCAGCAGATTACCGGTTCCTGCTCCCGGGGTGTTGAAAAGGTCTCTGGCCTCGAAAACCGGAGGCAAAAGGGATCGGTACTTCCTCCTCATGACTTCATGCGACGTGTTCTGGTCCAACATGAGCCTGTAGGCTTGTGCGTCTAGAGCGGCCCGCTCTGTGGCCATCCTGGTATCCTCAGCTATCAGGTCTGCCTTGGCCTGGGTGATCTGTTCCCTTAACTTTGCAACCTCCGCGTTGTGGACGTCCCGATCCTCCGGATTAACTTCCGCCATAAGCACAACCAATGCATCAAATAGCTCTGATAGAACTTGAGCCGGTGGGCGCACAGGGCCTCCTGCCCCGGCAGCCGTCACCGCTGCTGAACCAGAGGTTGTTGCCGCAGCGGTTGAAGAATGAAGCGTTGCTTGTGTGCCGGCCATGAATATTCCAACTCGGTTGGGCAGATTAGAGGGGTCCGGAATACTGTCGCCGTCGGAACAGCCCCCAATCTGGCCATCTTGTAGTTGTTATAGATATTCGGTTTCTTCGGTTGATGACTCATCGCCGGAGTAAATGACGGTCTCACCGCCAGATCCCGATCCATCCTCATGACCTCCTCCATGGATGACTCCCACGAAGGCACGCTTCATGGCTGGTTTAACCCGGGCAGATCACGCACGCTGAGCCGTTTCGACGAGGTCGGTGCAGATATCCGGCTCAGGGCCCGGTTCTCCGATCTTGCCGATGAAAACGTGTATGCCACCAAAGGAGACCTGGCACCCGTACTCAACTGAGCCGGCCTCGGGGCCCCAGCCTGCATCGTCGATGTAAAGCTTGCCGCGACGACTCTTAGTCATCCGGCCTACGGCGTAGCCCTCGAGTCCTTCAAAGCAGCCCTCCAAGAACTTGAAACCATCATGCGATAGCCCCACGGTGGGCGCCAACTGTCGTGGTTTTGTCATGGCAGATGTCCTAGAGAAAGGACTTAGTCGTGGAGCCATCGCGACGGGTTAGCTTGAAGGGGTTAAAGCGGACACAGGGACGCAAGAGAGTTTATACTAGTTCGGCCCCTTCAATGAAGGTAAAAGCCTACGTCTAGTTGTGATGGAATTGATGGGGTTTCGATGACCAGGGAGCAAACAAGCTCCGCCTATGTCTCGAGTTGTTCTCTGTTGTCCTTGAACCGCCGCCGGGTCGTCCCCTTATATACACGGGTGACACCCGTCGGTTCACAGAGTCCCAATACCGGCTCATAGATGTGTCCAGTTTGCTCTCTACTTATTCCTAACTTACACTACAAGTTAAATACCAACGCCGGTTTACGGCTACAGGCCTTGAACCGACTATGGGCCTTGAACCTCATCTGCCTTCTTGGGCTTTAACATACTTAACTACTGACGAAGTTTAACCCGGCCCAGATAGGCTGGTTTACGCCCAGTAGTGATATCCCCAACAGTGATGGGTTGGATGAGATTAACCATGTAATCGAGTTAGTTTTGTTAGGGTTTGATCCCTAGTATCCACTATGTTATGAGATTGATGTTGCTATGACTTTGCTATGCTTAATGCTTGTCACTAGGGCCTGAGTGCCATGATTTCATATCTGAACCTATTATGTTTTCATCAATATATGAGAGTTCTAGATCCTATCTTGCAAGTCTATAGGCACCTATTATGTGTTATGATCCATTAACCCCGAAGTGACAATAATCGGGATACTTACGGGTGATGACCGTAGTTTGAGGAGTTCATATATTCACTATGTGCTAATGCTTTGTTCCGGTTCTCTATTAAAAGGAGGCCTTAATATCCCTTAGTTTCCGTAAGGACCCCGTTGCCACGGGAGGGTAGGACAAAAGATGTCATGCAAGTTCTTTTCCATAAGCACGTATGACTATATTTGGAATACATGCCTACATTACATTGACGAATTGGAGATAGTTCTGTGTCACCCTATTTTATGACTGTTACATGATGAATCGCATCCGGCATAATTATCCATCATTGATCCGATGCCTACGAGCTTTCCATATACTGGTTCACGCTTATTTACTTTCCCGTTGCTATTGTTACAATCACTACAAAATACCAAAAACATTACTTTGCTTTCATTACTCTTTTTTTACCGTTACCATCACTATCATATTACTCTGCTACTAAACACTTTGCTGCAGATACTAAGTTTCCAGGTGTGGTTGAATTGACAACTCAGCTGCTAATACTTGAGAATATTCTTTGGCTCCCCTTGTGTCGAATCAATAAATTTGGGTTGAATACTCTACCCTCGATAGTTGTTGCGATCCCCTATACTTGTGGGTTATCAGTCCCCAACACACCCAATAAAATGGTAAATTGTACAGGTGCACTAGTTCGGTGAAGAGATGGTGATACAAGTGGTATATGGATAGTAGATAATAGTTTTTGTAATCTGAAAATATAAAAGCAGCAAGGTAACTAATGATAAAAGTGAGCGTAAACGGTATTGCAATGTGCTGAAACAAGGCCTAGGGTTCATACTTTCGCTAGTGCAAGTTCCCTCAACAATAATAACATAATTGGATCACATAACTATCCCTCAACATGCAACAAAGAGTCACTCCAAAGTCACTAATAGCGGAGAACAAACGAAGAGATTATGGTAGGGTATGAAACCACGTCAAAGTTATTCTTTGCAATCAATCCGTTGGGCTATTCCTATAAGTGTCACAAACAGCCCTAGAGTTCGTACTAGAATAACACCTTAAGACACAAATCAACCAAAACCCTAATGTCACCTTGATACTCCAATGTCACCTCAAGTATCCGTGGGTATGATTATATGATATGCATCACACAATCTCAGATTCATCTATTCAACCAACACATAGGACCTCAAAGAGTGCCCCAAAGTTTCTACCGAAGAATCACGACGAAAACGTGTGCCAACCCCTATGCATAGGTTCATGGGCGGAACCCGTAAGTTGGTCACCAAAACATACATCAAGTGAATCACGTGATATCCCATTGTCACCACACATATCCACGGCAAGATATACATCAAGTGTTCTCAAATCTTTAAAGACTCAATCCGATAAGATAACTTCAAAGGAGAAACTCAATCCATTACAAGAGAGTAGAGGGGGGAGAAAATTGTTGGGGAACGTAGTAATATAAAAATTTCCTACACACACTCAAGATCATGGTGATGCATAGCAACGAGAGGGGAGAGTGTGTCCACGTACCCTCGTAGACCGAAAGCGGAAGCGTTAGCACAACGCGGTTGATGTAGTCGTACGTCTTCACGATCCGACCGATCAAGTACCGAATGCACGGCACCTCCGAGTTATGCACACGTTCAACTCGATGACGTCCCTCAAACTCTGATCCAGCCGAGTGTTGAGGGAGAGTTTCGTCAGCACGACGGCGTGGTGACGATGATGATGTTCTACCGACGTAGGACTTCGCATAAGCACCGCTACGATATGATCGAGGTGGATTATGGTGGAGGGGGAACCACACATGGCTAAGAGATCAAGAGATCAATTGTTGTGTCTTTGGGGTGCCCCCTGCCCCCGTATATAAAGGAGTGGAGGAGGGGGAGGGCCGACCCTCTCTATGGCGTGCCCTAGGGGACTCCTACTCCCAGAGTAGGATTCCCCCTTTCCTAGTAGAACTAGGAGCCCTTCCAAGTAGTAGGAGTAGGAGGGAAGGAAAGGGAAGGGAAAAGGAGAAGGAAGGAAGGGGGCGCCCCCCTCCCTAGTCCAATTAGGACCAGCCCATGGGGAGGGGTGCGGTCACCCTTTGAGACCTTTCTCTCCTTTCCCGTATGGCCCATTAAGGACCAATACGAATTCCCATAACTCCCCGATACTCCCAAAAATACCTGAATCACTCGGAACCTTTATGATGTCTGAATATAGTCGTCCAATATATCGATCTTTATGTCTCGACCATTTCGAGACTCCTCGTCATGTCCCCGATCTCATTTGGGACTCCGAACTCTTTCGGTACATCAAAACATATAAACTCATAATATAATCGTCATCGAACTTTAAGCGTGCGGACCCTACGGGTTCGAGAACTATGTAGACATGACCGAGACACGTCTCCGGTCAATAACCAATAGCGGAACCTGGATGCTCATATTGGCTCCCACATATTCTACGAAGATCTTTATCGGTCAGACCACATAACTACATACGTTGTTCCCTTTGTCATCGGTATGTTACTTGACCGAGATTCGATCGTTGGTATCCCAATACCTAGTTCAATCTCGTTACCAGCAAGTATCTTTACTCGTTCCGTAATACATCATCCCGCAACTAACTCATTAGTTGCAATGCTTGCAAGGCTTATAGTGATGTGCATTACCGAGTGGGCCCAGAGATACCTCTCCAACAATCGGAGTGACAAATCCTAATCTCGAAATACGCCAACCCAACAAGTACCTTCGGAGACACCTGTAGAGCACCTTTATAATCACTCAGTTACGTTGTGACGTTTGGTAGCACACAAAGTGTTCCTCCGGTAAATGGGATTTGCATAATCTCATAGTCATAGGAACATGTATAAGTCATGAAGAAAGCAATAGCAACAAACCAAACGATCAAGTGCTATGCTAACGGAATGGGTCAAGTCAATCACATCATTCTCTAATGATGTGACCCCGTTAATAAAATGACAACTCATGTCTATGGCTAGGAAACTTAAAAACTTAACCATCTTTGATTCAATGAGCTAGTCAAGTAGAGGCATACTAGTGACACTCTGTTTGTCTATGTATTCACACATGTATTATGTTTCCGGTTAATACAATTCTAGCATAAATAATAAACATTTATCATGAAATAAGGAAATAAATAATAACTTTATTATTGCCTCTAGGGCATATTTCCTTCAGTCCCCCACTTGCACTAGAGTCAATAATCTAGTTCACATCGCCATGTGATTTAACATCAATAGTTCACATCACCATGTGATTAACACCCATAGTTCACATCGTCATGTGACCAACACCCAAAGGGTTTACTAGAGTCAATAATCTAGTTCACATTGCTATGTGATTAATACCCAAAGAGTATTAAGGTGTGATCATGTTTTGCTGGTGAGGGAAGTTTAGTCAATGGGTCTGCCACATTCAGATCCGTATGTATTTTGCAAATTTCTATGTCAACAATGCTCTGCACAGAGCTACTCTAGCTAATTACTCCCACTTTCAATATGTATCCAGATTGAGACTTTGAGTCATCTAGATCAGTGTCAAAACTTGCATCGACGTAACCCTTTACGACGAACCTTTTGTCACCTCCATAATCGAGAAACATATCCTTATTCCACTAAGGATAATTTTGACCAATGTCCAGTGATCTACTCCTAGATCACTATTGCACTCCCTTGCCAAACTCAGGGCAGGGTATACAATAGGTCTGGTACACAGCATGGCATACTTTATAGAACCTATGGCTGAGGCATAGGGAATGACTTTCATTCTCTCTCTATCTTCTGCCGTGGTCGGGTTTTGAGTCTTACTCAACTTCACACCTTGTAACACAGGAAAGAACTCCTTCTTTGACTGTTCCATTTTGTACTACTTCAAAATCTTGTCAAGGTATGTACTCATTGAAAAACTTATCAAGCGTCTTGATCTATCTCTATAGATCTTGATGCTCAATATGTAAGTAGCTTCACCGAGGTCTTTCTTTGAAAAAAAAGCCCTTTCAAACATTCCTTTATGCTTTGCAAAATAATTCTACATTATCTCCGATCAACAATATGTCATTCACATATACTTATCAGAAATGCTGTAGTGCTCCAACTCACTTTTCTTGTAAATACAGGCTTCACCGCAAGTCTGTATAACACTATATGCTTTGATCAACTTATCAAAGCGTATATTCCAACTCTGAGATGCTTGCACCAGTCCATAGATGGATCGCTGGAGCTTGCATATTTTGTTAGCACTTTTAGGATTGACGAAACCTTCTGGTTGCATCATATACAACTCTTCTTTAATAAATCCATTAACTAATGTAGTTTTGTTTATCCATTTGCTAGATTTCATAAAATGCGGCAATTTCTAACATGATTCGGACAGACTTAAGCATAGATACGAGTGAGAAACTCTCATCGTAGTCAACACCTTGAACTTGTCGAAAACCTTTTTACAACAATTCTAGCTTTGTAGATAGTAACACTACTATCAGCGTCCGTCTTCCTCTTGAAGATCCATTTAATCTCAATGGCTCACCGATCATTGGGCAAGTCAATCAAAGTCCATACTTTGTTCTCATACATGGATCTCATCTCAGATTTCATGGCCTCAAGCCATTTCGCGAAATCTGGGCTCATCATCGCTTCCTCATAGTTCGTAGGCTCGTCATGGTCAAGTAACATGACCTCCAGAATAGGATTACCGTACCACTCTGGTGCGAATCTCACTCTGGTCTACCTACGAGGTCTCGGTAGTAACTCGATCTGAAGTTACATGATCATCATCATTAGCTTCCTTACTAATTGGTGTAGTAGTCACAGGAATAGATTTTTGTGATGAACTACTTTCCAATAAGGGATCAGGTATAGTTACCTCGTCAAGTTCTACTTTCCTCCCACTCACTTCTTTCGAGAGAAACTCCTTCTCTAGAAAGGATCCATTCTCAGCAATGAATATCTTGCCTTCGGATCTATGATAGAAGGTGTACCCAACATTTTCTTTTGGGTATTGTATGAAGACGCACTTCTCCGATTTGGGTTTGAGCTTATCAGGTTGAAACTTTTTTACATAAGCATTGCAACCTCAAACTTTAAGAAATGACATCTTAGGTTTCTTGCCAAACCATAGTTCATACGGTGTCGTCTCAACAGATTTAGATGGTGCCCTATTTAACATGAATGTAGTTGTCTCTAATGCATAACCCCAAAACGATAGCGGTAAATCAGTAAGTGACGTCATAGATTGCACCATATCTAATAAAGTACAACTACGACGTTCAGACACACCATTACACTATGGTGTTCTAGGTGGCGTGAGTAGTGAAACTATTTCACATTGTTTTAACTGAAGGCCAAACTCGTAACTCAAATATTTTACTTCTGCGATCATATCGTAGAAACTTTTATTTTTTGTTACGATGATTCTCCACTTCACTCTGAAATTCTTTGAACTTTTCAAATGTTTCAGACTTGTGTTTCATCAAGTAGATATACTCATATCTGCTCAAATCATCTATGAAGATCAGAAAAATAATGATACCTGCCGTGAGCCTCAATATTCATCGGACCACATACATCAGTATGTATGATTTCCAACAAATCAGTTGCTCGCTCCATTGTTCCGGAGAACGGAGTCTTAGTCATCTTGCCCATGAGGCATGGTTCGCAAGCATCAGCTGATTCATAATCAAGTGATTCCAAAATCCCATCAGCATGGATTTTCTTCATGCGCTTTACACCAATATGACCTAAACGGCAGTGCCACAAATAAGTTGCACTATCATTATTAACTTTGCATCTTTGGGCTTCAACATTATGAAAAATGTATATCACCACGATAGAGATCCAACAAACCATTTTCATTGGGTGTATGACCATAGAAGGTTTTATTCATGTAAACACAACAACAATTATTCTCTAACTTACATGAATAACCGTATTGCAATAAACATGATCCAATCATATTCATGCTCAACACAAACACTAAATAAAATTTATTTTAGGTTTAACACTAATCCCGAAAGTATAGGGAGTGTGTGATGATGATCATATCAATCTTGGAACCATTTCCAATACACATCGTCACTTCACCCTTAACTAGTCTCTGTTCATTCTGCAACTCCCATTTCGAGTTACTATTCTTAGCAACTGAACTACTCCCTCCTTCCATCTATATAGGGCCTAATGCGTTTTTCAAGACTGCCTTTGACTATTGATAAAATTAATACTACATGACATGCATAATGTGAAAATTATATCATTAGAAGCTCCTTCCATTAGAAGCTACTATTGATAAAATAATGTGAAGTTGCATGTCATATATTATTGCTCTAACATTTGGTCAAAGTTAGCCTCGAAAAACACATTAGGACCTATATAGATGGAAGGAGGGAGTAGTATCAAATACTAAGGGGTTTCTATAAACACTAGTAAAGTACACATCAATAACATGTATATCAAATATACCTATGTTCACTTTGCCATCTTTCTTATCCGCCAATTACTTGGGGTAGTTCCTCTTCCAGTGACCAGTCCCTTTGCAGTAGAAGCACTCAGTTTCAAGCTTAGGTCCAGACTTGGGTTTTTTCACTTGAGTAGCAACTGGCTTGCCATTCTTCTGGAAGTTCCCCTTTCTTCCCTTTGTCCCTTTACTTGAAACTAGTGGTTTTTTTTACCATCAACACTTGATGCTTTTCTTGATTTCGACCTTCGTCGATTTCAGCATCACGAAGAGCTTGGGAATCGTTTCCGTTATCCCTTGCATATTATAGTTCATCACGAAGTTCTACTAACTTGGTGATGGTGACTAGAGAATTTTGTCAATCACTATTTTATCTAGAAGATTAACTCCCACTTGATTCAAGCGATTGTAGTACCCAGACAATCTGAGCACATGCTCACTGCTTGAGCTATTCTCCTCCATCTTTTAGCTATAGAACTTGTTGGAGACTTCATATCTCTCAACTCGGGTATTTGCTTGAAATATTAACTTCAACTCCTGGAACATCTCATATGTTCCATGACGTTCAAAACGTCTTTGAAGTCCCGATTCTAAGCCGTTAAGCATGGTGCACTAAACTATCAAGTAGTCATCATATTGAGCTAGCCAAACGTTCAGAATGTCTGCATCTGCTCCTTGAATAGGTCTATCACCTAGCGGTGCATCAAGGACACAATTCTTCTGTGCAGCAATGAGGACAATCCTCAGATCACGGATCCAATCCGCATCATTGCTACTAACATTTTTCAACTTAGTTTTTTCTAGGAACATATAAAAATTAAACGGGGAGCAACATCGTGAGCTATTGATCTACAACATAGATATGCTAATACTACCAGGACTAAGTTCCTGATAAATTAAAGTTCAATTAATCATATTACTTAAGAACTTGCACTTAGATAGACATCCCTCTAATCATCTAAGTGATCACGTGATCCAAATCAACTAAACCATAACCGATCATCACGTGAAATGGAGTAGCTTTCAATGGTGAACATCATTATGTTGATCATATCTACTATATGATTCACGCTTGACCTTTCGGTCTCAGAGTTCCGAGGCCATATCTGCATATGCTAGGCTCGTCAAGTTTAACCTAAGTATTCTACGTGTGCAAAACTGGCTTGCACCCATTGTAGATGGACGTAGAGCTTATCACACCCGATCATCACGTGGTGTCTGGGCACGACGAACTTTGGCAACGGTGCATACTCAGGGAGAACACTTTTATCTTGAAATTTAGTGAGAGATTATCAATAATGCTACCGCTGAACTAAGCAAAATAATATGTACAAAATATAAACATCACATGCAATCAAAATATGTGACATGATATGGGCATCATTATCTTGTGCCTTTGATCTCCATCTCCAAAGCATCGTCATGATTTCCATCATCACCGGCATGACACCATGATCTCCATCATCTTGATCTATATCAATGTGTCGTCACATGGTCGTCTCGCCAACTATTGCTCTTGCAACTATTGCCATCGCATAGCGATAAAGTAAAGAAATTATTTGGCTCTTGTATCTTATGCAATAAAGAAACAACCATAAGGCTTCTGCCAGTTGCCGATAACTTCAACAAAACATGATCATCTTATACAACAACTTATATCTCATCACGTCTTGATCATATCACATCACAACATGCCCTACAAAAAACAAGTTAGACGTCCTCTACTTTGTTGTTGCAAGTTTTACGTGGCTGCTGTTGTGGTTCCAAGTCTGACAGTAGTGTAGTGGGGTAAGTATGGAGAGGCAATATCTTAGTTGTGGAGAAGTTGTAAGAACGCAAGGTTTATGAGTTCAGGCCCTTCTCGGAGGAAGTAATAGCCCTACGTCATGGAGCCTGGAGGCGGTCGACTGGATTATGAGAGTATGAATTACAGGGGTTCGAACCCTTGTCTCAGAGGAGGGGGTGGCTTATATAGAGTGCGCTAGGACCCCGGCCAGCCCACGTTACAAAGGGTTCAATGTACATTAAGGCATGGCGTTACTGGTAACGCTAGTAATAAAGTGCTATGATGACCATAAAAGCTACTTAATGACCGACCGTTAGCGTGCGGAGTGCCTTTAGGTCTCCTGGCCGTCGAGTGGTTTGGTCTTGGTCGAGTGACTGCTTCTTGGTCGAGTGTCTTCGAGTCTGTCGAGTGGAACACCTCCAAGTCGATTGAAAGGTGATTTCTTCTAGAGATGTCCTTGGGTAGGGAAGTTAGGACAGGTCCATGACCCTACCCTAGGTACATAGCTTCATCATTAGCCCCCGAATGGATCGAGGTTTGAGTGGGGAAGGAGTTGAGAACTTCTCCGACTCGTTTTTCATGCCGTGAGCATATCTTGTTTCGGATCAACGGACCTGAGTGATGACATCAACTTCCATTCTTAATTCTTCGTCGAGTGAGTTTCTTTACTTGTAAGGCTCCGAGTGACGGTGCGGAGGAGATCTTTGGTCTGACAAGTTGTTTACTGCCCGCAGATTTCGTGGGATCCGAATTTTGGGAAGCGCGCGGGACAGGGGAGGCCGCAGTAATCGGATGGGATAGAGCGGAGCCGCCTCAATCCCCGCGCCTCCTGTTTCGCCACGTATCGCGCATGCAATCATTACGGGATTCGACAGAGCCACCTAGGCCTACCCATCAACCACTCAGAAGCGGCCTCATATAAGGTGTTGGACCGGAGTCTCCCGAACAGTGCGTTCCCATTTCCTCTTCTCCTCTTCACGCCCCTCCGCTGCGCTCGCTCTCGCCCCAGCATCACCGCTCCGTACACGTCTCCCCGGCGACAATGGGGAAGGAGAAGACAGCGGCTCTGGAGCGGGCAAAGAAGGCGACGGCGAGGTCGAAGGGGAAGGCGACCAGCCGGGGCGGATCTTCCTCGCGGACCGGCCTGCCGAAGGGCTGGATCCAGGGCGACTAGATCCACTCGAGGATCACCTAAGAAGACCTTGAGGACCTGGCCGAAGGGGGGCTGATCCCCTATGACTCGGTGCGGCTTCCGGGGAAGGAATCTGAGCCACAACCTCGGGAGGGTGAGCGTGTTCTTCTTGCCACCCACGTCGACCGTGGATTTTCCTTGCCTCCTCACCCTTTCTTTCGAGGGTTTCTGAACTTCTTTGGGGCACAACTCCACCATTTTACCCCCAACTCAATCGTTTATCTCGTCGCTTTCATTTCTTTGTGTGAGAATTTCCTGGGTTGCCGGCCTTACTGGGGTCTTTTCAAGCATATTTTCACTTGTCGCTCCCAGACAGTGAAAAAGGCTAATCCGAGTGACGAGAGGACCCAAGTGATCCAGATGTGTGGGGGTCTTGGCATCCAGACGAGAGGGAAAAGCTCCTTTTTGGCCATGATTCTTCCTGACTCGATTCGCGGATGGCAATCGACCTGGTTTTTCTGTAAATACCAGTCGACGCCAGGGCAATCGACTGGCCTCCCTCCCTTTACCATGGACCAAGTGGAGAAACCCTCCCCTTTGAAGGTGCTCCTGGAGGAGAAGGCGCACGTGAAGGTGTTGGTCGATCGAGTGGTCCAGCTTATTCGTGATGGGGTCACTGGTATGGATCTCTTGGAGGTCTTCCTTCAGCGGCGCATCCAGCCTCTTCAAGCTCGAGACCATCCGATGTGGATGTATTCGGGTCTTGAAGACTCCACTCGGATCCACCCGGAGGAGGTCGACGACGACACACTGGAGAAGTGGCTGTCGGGCATTACCGGGAACAAGGACAATCCCAGGGGAGCCAGGAGAGTTCCCCCATTCGAGCAGTCTCATGCACTAGAGCAGGTTTGATTCTGAGTTTTTGCTTGTAATCTGAATTCACTCGCGCAGCTGCCTATATTGCGTCGACTGACTTTGTTCTCCCTGCTTTCCTTCAGGCCATTATTGAAATGTATTCAATGCCCAATGGGGAGCAAGAGCAGGCACTGGAAGGCGCGGCGAGTGGCGGCGACAGTGGCGAGTGGACTTCCGATGGTGAAGGGGATGGAGGAAGCGACGACTCAAGTGATGGAGAAGAAGTCGAGTTGCCCCCTCGCAGGGAGAGGCAATCCAAGCTCGACCAAGAACGGCCGAGTGCCCGCGACAAGGCAACTACTCAGGCTGGTCAGTCTTCGAAGCGTCCTCGGATCTCTTCACCAACTCCGACTGAGAAGGCGCCAAAGCACCCCAAAGTTGCAGAGCCGAGGACTCGGAAGGCGTTGCCGAAGATCAAGATTGATATCCCCGTCGCCTCCGCGTGAGTGTCCCTCTTTGTATTCACTCGACGCTCCGCGCTGTTTTTTTCTTGTTTTAACTGGGCGAACTTTGGAATTGTCAGCGCTGCCACTTCCGGGACCTCAGCTTACAGGGATGATGATGAGGTGATGGAGGATGCGGTCACTTCTAATCCGGGTATGATTTCTGCCATACTATCTTTATTCGGTCGATTCAACTGCAATGTGCATCATTGGGTGACGTGATTTTAGCAATTGAACTTTGCACAGCTCCCAACATTATTGACCTCCCTGATGATGATGAAGAGCCCGAGAGGCCTTTGACGGGGAAGAATAGGCAAGCTCCTATAAGTGAGGCGCTACAGTCGACGCCGAGGGCGGAACTAGTCGTTCAGGACACTGGCGACGTCAATCGGGGTTCTGTTACCTTCGCCAAGCCACTGTCGAGTGCCTTGCCTTCTTTGTCGACTGCTCGGGCCCCTGTCGACCCGCCTTCAGTTTTTGCGACCCATCATGTCCTAGAGGATGAGGTGAATGCTGCTAGGGGAGCCATACGCCAGGCGGGCATTATGATGGAGAAGATGAAGACGGTGCAGGACGCCAGCCAAGCCGCCTATGATGCCAGCTTGGCTCTCCAGAGCAACGTTCAGGTTAGTTGGTCGCCACTTGTTCTGTTAGGATATGCTATCTGAAGACTCTTTCCAAAAATCTTTTCATTTGTACACCCCCTGGGTGTGTCGATTGAATTTTTTAGACTAGTGGGGGCACGCTGAGTGCACCCACTGGGTGTAGTCCCCGAGACTACGGTGGACTGCTGGCAGTCGACTGTAGTCTGAGTTCTACTTTCTCTCTTTCTGCCCCCTTTTTTTTTGCACTCGACTTCGGTGGGCCGGTCGAGTGGGATCAGAACCGGTGGGGGCACGCAAAGTGCACCCACTGGGTGTAGTTCCTGAGACTATGGTGGACTGCGGGCAGTCGACCATAGTCTTAGTATTTATTGCCTTTGTTGTTTTTCGCTCTAAAATAACTTCTCCCCTTTGATTTCAGAAATCTTGTGATCTTGGAGCTCGCTTTGCTGACTTGGAGAAGCAGCAGATTCATTTGAACCTTGACTTGGAGCTAGCCAGGACAAAGCTGCAAAAGGTTAGAGACGGCGCCGCTGGAAAGACGGGTTTGTCGACCGGTCAGTTTTAGGCTCGAGTACCCTTCTGCTATTTCTGAATCAATCGTCATTTCTTTGCAGAAAAACTGAGAGAAGCTCTGGCGAAGAAGGATGAGGATTTGGCTGCTGGTCGTAAAGAGGCTGACGACAGGACCGCTCTGGCCGAACAGAAGCTGGCTTTGGTCGGCAGTTGGAAGAAGAGAATACCAGACTGAAGACCGCTCTGAATGACTCCAACAAGGAGTGCTCGCGCTGGAAGAAGGAGAATCTCGTCCAGGGCGAGAAAATGGAAAGCATTGCTCGCAGGAGGGATGATCTGGAGAGCTATCTGAGAAGTCTTGCCAAGAAGTTGTTCATCAAGCTTGAAGGTGCACATTCTGTTCCGACTGATTTTTTTTGTGTCGACTCAGTGTATGAAAATTGACTTATCCTTGGATCGTGAATGCAGAGTTTTGCCAGAAATTTGAAGAGGAGACTGGGCGGATCGAACCAGGTTTGGATCCAATCAACTCTCCCGTGAAAGATGAAACTGCCATGAATCTGCTCCGTCAGGAATCTCGCATCGACAGTGCCGTGCACTACTTGGCTCGACTGAAGGTCGCCATGTCACGGATCGACCCGGCACTTTGGCTAGAGGCCACACTCCAAAACGATCTTGAATCTCTGATGACTCAACTTAACGGAATCCCTGACCGAGTGTTGGAGTGGAAGAAGTCTTCTGCTCGGTGTGGCGCTGATGTGGCTCTATCTTTGGTTCGTGTCCACTGCAAGGAGGTGCGACGAGATAAGCTGGCCTCAATCAAGGTTGCCAACACCCAGAAGCACGACTTCCGAACTTTTATGGAGACTTTCATTGCTGCCGCCACTCGGATTGCCGATGGCGTCGACCTGGACGAGTTCGTCGAGCCTGCCAGCCCTCCTCCCGTGGAGTGAAGAAACTCTTATGTCCCACCTTAAATTCGCCTCGGAATGCCAAGTGGTTTTTGTAACCGTTAAACTTTTTCGGGCTGCATGCCCGAGTACTTCGATCTGTGATCTGAAACCTTTAGAATTTATCTGAACTTGGTTTACCGTTGAATATCTTTATGAATCTCCAGTTGGGTGAACCCATTCTTCATTCGAGACAACATTTGTATTCGCAGCGCAGCTCCGAAGGGGAGGGAAGTAGTCGACCCATGTCTTGTCGCCCTTGCGGGTTGGCGACGGAGTGCGCATCGTATTTGTGGCGAAGCTCTCCAGGGGAAGGTGGCGGTCGACCCACACCTTGTTACTGCAGAGCGGGACGGAGCGCACATTGTATTTGTGGCGAAGCTCTCTAGGAGGTGGCAGTTGACCCGTACTTCGTTACTGTAGAGCGGGAGGAATCGCGCATTGTATTTGTGGCGAAGCTCCCCAGGAGAAGGTGGTAGTCGACTTGCCCCTCGTCGTCCTTGAGGATTGAGATGTGTTTCGTACTTAGGCGAGTTCTGGACTGCAGCTAAGCCCCCGAGTGGGAGGATTGCTCTCCACTCGATAGGATTTTTGCAAACTTAGGCGAGTGCCGGACTGTGGCTAAGTCTCTAAGTGAGAGAACTTAGGCGAGTACTGTACTGCAGCTAAGCCCCCGAGTGGGAGGTTTGCTCTCCACTCGGTAGGATTTTTTCAAACTTAGGCGAGTGCCGGACTGCAGCTAAGTCTCCAAGTGAGAGAACTTAGGCGAGTATTGGACTGCAGCTAAGCCCCCGAGTGGGAGGATTGCTCTCCGCTCGGTAGGATTTTTTAAATACTTAGGCAAAACGGATTCGCAGCTAAGCCCCCGAGTGGGAGGCTGGCTCGCCACTCGGTAGGAAACTATTTTTACAAACTTAGGCGAAGCGGATCCGCAGCTAAGCCACCCACTGGGGGATTTCTTACGCAAACAAAAACAATAATAATCACTGGGAAAATTATAACGCTCTTGTCTTTGATAAATAAACTACAGGAGTTTTTCTTATTACATCTCATCCGAGTGAGAATTCAAGTATAAAAGGGGCGGAGTAGCTCCGCATTCCAGGCTCGTGGCTTATCAATCTGGCGATCGACATTGTAGAGGTGGTATGCTCCATTGTGGAGGACTCTGGTGACTATGAAGGGGCCTTCCCAAGTAGGAGCGAGCTTGTGTGGTTTCTGCTGATCCACTCGGAGGACTAAGTCTCCTTGGAAGGCTCGGCTCTTCACGTTTCTGGCATGGAATCGACGCAAGTCTTGCTGATAGATGGTCGATCGAATCAAGGCCATTTCTCTTTCTTCTTCTAGGAGGTCGACTGCGTCGTGCCGGGCTTGTTCTGCTTCATCTTCAGAGTAGAGCTCGACTTGGGGAGCGTTGTGAAGCAGGTCACTCAGTAAGACTGCCTCGGCTCCGTAGACCAGAAAGAATGGGGTTCTTCCGGTCGATCGATTCGGGGTTGTCCTCAATCCCCAAAGGACTGATGGAAGCTCGTCGACCCATGCACCTGTTGCGTGCTTGAGATCGCGCATCAACCGAGGTTTTAGTCCTTTGAGAATTAGGCCGTTTGCCCTTTCTGCTTGCTCATTCGACTGGGGGTGAACGATCGAGGCATAGTCGACCCGAGTGCCCTGAGAAGCGCAAAAGGCCCTGAATTTGTCGGAATCGAAGTTTGACCCATTGTCCGTGATGATGCTGTGCGGAACTCCATATCTGAATATCAACTCTCTAATGAAACTGACAGCGGTGCAAGCATCGAGATTCTTGATAGGCTTGGCTTCAATCCATTTGGTGAATTTGTCGACTGCTACCAGCACATGAGTGAAGCCGCTCCTGCCTGTTCTTAGTGGTCCAACCATGTCCAGCCCCCGAACAGCGAAGGGCCAGACGAGTGGAATGGTTTTCAGGTCTGACGCGGGCTTGTGCGGCATATTGGAGTAATACTAACATCCTTCACATTTTTCGACTATCTCTTTTGCCATCTCATTGGCTCTTGGCCAGTAGAACCCCGCTCGGTATGCTTTAGACACAATGGTCCGAGAGGACGCATGATGACCACAGGTCCCCGAGTGGATATCGTTAAGGATCATCTGACCTTCTTCTGGTGTAATACACCTCTGGCCGACCCCAGTCGTGCTTTCTCTATATAACTGTCCCTTTATGATTGTAAAGGCCTTGGATCGACGGATGATCTGTCGAGCCTCTTCTTCGTCTTCTGGGAGTTCTTTCCTTAGGATGTACGCGATGTACGTTTCTGTCCAGATGGGAGTGATAACCAAGACTTCCATGATCAGGTCGACCATAGCTGGAACTTCAACTTCAGTCGGATCCGTGGCGCTTTTTGGCTACGGGGCCTCTTCGGTGAAGGGATCCTCCTGGACCGATGGTGTGTGGATCCAAAAACACATTGCTGGGAATGGCTTCTCTTTTGGAACCTATTTTTGCCAGATCATCAGCTGCTTGATTTTTCAGTCGGGGTATGTGATGAAGTTCTAACCCCTCGAATTTCTTCTCCAGCTTTCTCACTGCATTGCAATAACCAGTCATGGCTGGACTTCTGACGTCCCATTCCTTCATCACTTGATTAACCACCAAATCTGAGTCGCCATAGACCATGAGGCGACGGACGCCGAGTGAAATGGCCATGCGCAACCCATATAAAAGTGCTTCGTATTCTGCCTCGTTGTTAGAGGAATCAAAGTGGATTTGAAGAACATATCTGAGTTTATCTCCTCTGGGGGAGACCAACACTACTCCGGCGCCGGAACCATTTAGCATCTTGGAACCGTCGAAGAACATGGTCCAATGCTCCGAGTGAACCTGAGTTGGCAGTTGCTGTTCAATCCACTCGGCGACGAAATCCGCGATTGTCTGGGACTTGATAGCTTTCTTTGCCTCAAACTTGATATCTAGAGGAAGGAGTTCAATCGCCCATTTTGCCACTCGACCAGTTGCGTCCCTGTTATGCAAGATCTCTGACAACGGAGCATCGCTGACGACTGTAATGGAATGATTAGAGAAGTAGTGGGCAACTTTCTTTGTGGTCATATAAATCCCATATACGAGCTTCTGATAATGAGGATATCTTTGCTTCGATGGGGTCAAGACTTCAGAAATATAATACACTGGGCGCTGAACTTTGAAGGTTTTCCCTTCTTCTTCCCGCTCGACCGTAAGTACCGTACTGACGACTTGTCCTGTGGCTGCAATGTAAAGCAGCAAAGGCTCCTTGCTGATTGGGGCAGCAAGCACCGGCTGGGTGGAGAGCAGAGCTTTGAGCTCTGCGAACGCTGCATCAGCTTCAGGAGTCCACTCGAACTTGTCAGACTTCTTCATCAATCGGTAAAGAGGCAATGCCTTTTCACCGAGACGATATATGAATCGACTTAGGGCGGCCAAGCAACCAGTAAGCTTCTGAACATCGTACACTCGCACAGGACTTTTCATTCGGAGTATAGTACCGACTTTTTCTGGATTGGCGTCGATTCCCTGTTCGGAAACGAGAAAACCGAGTAACTTTTCGCCAGGAACCCCGAATGTGCATTTTGATGGATTAAGCTTGATATCAAACCTTCTAAGGTTGGCAAAGGTTTCAGCAAGGTCAGTCAGCAGGTCGGAACCCTTCCGTGACTTGACCACAATATCATCCATGTATGCCTCCACATTCCGACCGATTTGGGTGAGCAAACACTTCTGAATCATCCTCATAAATGTGGCTCCGGCATTCTTGAGGCCGAATGGCATGGTAACATAACAGAAGCACCTGAATGGAGTGATGAAAGCTGTTTTGATCTCGTCATTCCCATATAGACGGATCTGATGGTACCCGGAATAAGCGTCTAAAATATACAGTCGCTCACATCCCGCTGTCGAGTCAACTATCTGGTCGATGCGGGGGAGAGGAAAATGATCTTGGGGACCATGACAACATTGGCGAGCCACTCGGAGTGGTAGATTTCTCGGATGAACTCCGCCACTAAGAGCTGAGCTACCTCTTCACCAATGGCCTTTCTCTTCTGGACGGCGGACCGTCAGAGATGTTCCTTGACAGGTTTTACTTTTGAGTCGACCCTTAGGCGGTGCTCAGCCAGCTCCCTGGGAACACCCGGCATGTCAGAGGGCTTCCATGCGAAAATGTCCCAGTTCTCACGGAGGAACTGGATGAGCGCTTCTTCCTATTTAGAGTCGAGTGTTGTCGAGATATGAGTTGGAGCAGCGCTGGGGTCGGTCGGGTGGATGTGAGCTGTCTTCGTATCGCCAGTCGACTAAAAAGCTGACTCTGTAGCGGGCTTCTTGGCTCGCAACAAATCACTCGGGTCTGCAGTCTTCTGGTATTCCTGCAACTCCACCACTGCCATCTGAGCATCAGCGATCTTTGAACCTTTCTGAAAACATTCTTCCGCTTTCTTCTGATTGCCCGTAATAGTGATCACACCTTTGGGGCCAGGCATCTTCAATTTGAGATACACATAACACGGTCGGGCCATGAAGCGTGCATAAGCCGGCCTGCCCAAAATAGCGTGGTAGGCACTCTGGAAGTCTACAACTTCAAATGTCAACTTCTCTTTGCGGTAATTCTTGGAATCACCGAAAACCACATCAAGAGCAATCTAGCCGAGTGATTGAGCCTTCTTCCTAGGAATGACCCCATGGAAACTCATATTGCTGGCACTGAGTCTGGACATCGGAATGCCCATCCCTTTCAACGTCTCAGCATACAATATGTTCAAACCACTGCCACCATCCATCAGGACTTGGGTCAGCCGAGTGCCTTCAACAACTGGGTCGACCACCAAAGCTTGCCTCCCAGGGGTGGCGATGTGCGTTGGGTGGTCGGACTGGTCGAATGTTATGGCAGTCTGAGACCATTTCAGGTAACTAGGTGTCACCGGAGCGACCATATTCACCTCTCGGTTAATAACTTTCAGTCGACTTTTTCTTTCAACATCGGCAAAAATCATCAGAGTGGAATTGACCTGAGGGTATCCGTCGTCACTGTCTTCTTTGTCCTCGACCTTGTTCGACTCCGTTTCCTTACCTTTGGGCTGCTTGCCCTGGAACTGCTGGATCAAGAGTCGACACTGTCGAGTGCTTTGTTTCGGGTAAATGAAATTACCCTCTTCATCTTTCTTTGTGTGGACGAGACATGGTAAGTCCAACACATCATTTCCATCCTGGTCTTTAACCTTTTTGGGGTTCCATGGTCCTTTAGGTTTCCCTTTAAACTTTCCTTGGGTTAAAGCCAAGGCTTCCCCGGGAGCCGCTGGCTCGGCTTTCCGCTTCTGTTTCCGATTGGAATTTCCTCCGGTTTCTTGGGCGACTGACTTGAGCTTGCCACTCCTGAGTCGATCCTCATCTTCACCATTAGCGTACTTGGTGGCAATCTCCATCATCCGATTCAGGGACACATCTCCGGTTCGACCGAATTTCAAATTCAGTCCTCTGTACTTGACGCCTTCCTTGAAGGCACAAACTGCTTGGTGGTCAGGCACATTCTCCACCGAGTGATGTAACGTGATCCACCTCTGGATGCAATCCCTCAAAGTTTCATTCGGCTTCTGCACGCAAGACCGCAGTTCTGTTAGCCCTGTCGGTCGCTTGCATGTGCCTTCAAATGTGGTGACGAACACTTGGGAGAGATCTTCCCAAGTGTAAATGCTGCTAGGTGCTAACTAGTTCAGCCACGCTCTGGCCGAGCCCTCCAACATGAGAGGCAGGTGCTTCATGGCCACTTCATCATTGCCGCCGCCAATCTGGACGGCCACTCGGTAGTCCTCAAGCCAAGTATCGGGCTTGGACTCACCAGTGAACTTACTGACTCCAGTCGCCAACCTGAAGTTGGGAGGAATCACAGCGGCCCTGATGGCTCGACTAAAGCACTCTGGCCCCGAAACATGTACTCTGCTGCTGGTAGGTGCATCTCTGTCGTGACCTTCTCGGTGATCCCTGTTTTTGTCAACCAAACCTTAGACGAGAATGGATCTCGCGTCAAAGCCTGGCCCTCTGGGGTCGACTGGAATCCTTCACCCACCACTATGAGGGCACATGTCATCCTGCTGGCGAGGCACATACGACCCGCTCCTCGGGGGAGGCGTGGGCACTCGACGTCGACCGTCACGATCGACTCAGTGATCATACTACTCATGGTTCCCATACTGGTCACGCCGGTCTCCATGTCCCTCACGCCTCGGGGGCGATCTCGGGCTATGAGCCGACTGGACTGTGTCTGCGGCAACAGATCTGCTGTGAATCCTGTTCCGCGACTGAGAAACAATGGTATTCTGAGCTCCTGCTGCCCGGAGTAACGCTCTGATCTGCAACAAGCCTCTGCCAGCCTCCGACTGGGAAGGCTGAATCGACTCTGCTATACGGGCCACAGCTGCTAAATTCTGAACCGGAGTTCGATATACCTGTGGGGGCGGGAAGAGCTGACGTTGACTGGATTTGGGAACCCATTGTCGCGCACGCTCGTCGAGTGCTCGCTGGAGATTCTCCAGTCGAGTGCGCTCGGCCAAGTTCGCCAGGCGCGCATCCTACAAGGCGCGAGCCTCGGGGGTTTCTCCATCGATAGGAGTGTGCAGTGCATCCACGTTCCGGCGACGAAGTTCTTCTCTCTGTAGCGACGTGAGAGGCTCGGGAAGATACTCCTCATGGAGACGCGACGGGTCGCCTCCACCCGCGCCTCCGTCGGTGCGGGGAAAACCGGGAGGACTGGGCAGTCCATCGACCATCAGAACCTCCACCGCCGGATCGCTGCTGTCGCACTCGGATGCGGTCTCTGCGGAGCCAGTCGAACAGGCCGTAGAGGGATTCGTCGGGCTCAATTGCCACGACTTGAGGGGTGGCCGACTGACGTGCCACCGCATGTCTCACCCATCGCTGAAGTCTCGACCGACCGGAGTGCTTGCGCCGGCGGGAAACGGGGAGGGAGGACAACACAGGAGCCAATCGGTAGGGGGTCGACGGTTGCCGCAGGAGAACGCCGCGGACGCATGCACTAAAGTGCGTTGCCCTGCGAACAAGGAGTGCGTCCATGTTGAGCGGAGTCTCCTGGAGCCAAGCAGAGTCGTCGACGATGAACGCGAGCGCACCGAGACGGATCTCGCGGCCCTCCACCGAAACTCTACCGAAAACCATGATGATTCGGGTCGGAAAAAGGTCGCAACTCCTCCAACAAAACGCTAAAATACCTGCCCCACGGTGGGCGCCAAATGTCGTGGTTCCAAGTCTGATAGTAGTGTAGGGGGGGTAAGTATGGAGAGGCAAGATCTTAGCTGTGGAGAAGTTGTAAGAATGCAAGGTTTACGAGTTCAGGTCCTTCTCGGAGGAAGTAATAGCCCTACGTCTTGGAGCCCGGAGGCGGTCGACTGGATTATGAGAGTATGAATTACAAGGGTGCGAACCCTTGTCTCGGAGGAGGGGGGTGGCTTATATAGAGTGCGCCAGGACCTCGGCCAGCCCACGTTACAAAGGGTTCAATGTACATTAAGGCAGGGCATTACTGGTAACGCTACTAATAAAGTGCTATGATGACCATAAAAGCTACTTAATGACCGACCGTTAGCGTGAGGAGTGCCTTTAGGTCTCCTGGCCGTTGAGTGGTTTGGTCTTGGTCGAGTGACTGCTTCTTGGTCGAGTGTCTTTGAGTCTGTCGAGTGGAACACCTCCAAGTTGATTTAAAGGTGATTTCTTCTAGAGATGTCCTTGGGTAGGGCAGTTAGGATAGGTCCATGACCCTACCTTAGGTACATAGCTTCATCAGCTGCTACGGGTTGGGCAAGAACCGTTCTTACCTACGCATCAAAACCACAACGATAGTTTGTCAAGTTAGTGCTGTTTTAACCTTCTCAAGGACTGGGCGTAGCCACACTCGATTCAACTAAAGTTGGAGAAACTGACACCCGCTAGTCACCTGTGTGCATAGCACGGCGGTAAAACCAGTCTTGCGTAAGTGTACGCATAATGTCGGTCCAGGCCGCTTCATCCAACAATACCGCCGAACCAAAGTGTGACATGTTGGTAGGCAGTATGATTTATATCACCTACAACTCACTTGTGTTCTACTCGTGCATATTACATCAACGCATAAAACCTGGCTCGGATGCCACTATTGGGGAACGTAGTAATTTAAAAAAATTCCTACGCACACTCAAGATCATGGTGAGGGGAGAGTGTGTCCACGTACCCTCGTAGGACCGAAAGCGGAAGCGTTAGCACAACGCGGTTGATGTAGTCGTACGTCTTCACGATCCGACCGATCAAGTACCGAACGCACGGCACCTCCGAGTTCTGCACATGTTCAACTCGATGACGTCCCTCGGACTCCGATCCAGCCAAGTGTTGAGGGAGAGTTTCGTCAGCACGACAGTGTGGTGACAATGATGATGTTCTATCGACGCAGGGCTTCGCATAAGCACCGCTACGATATGATTGAGGTGGATTATGGTGGAGGGGGGCACCGCACACGACTGAGAGATCAAGAGATCAATTGTTGTGTCTTTGGGGTGCCCCCTGCCCCCGTATATAAAGGAGTGGATGAGGGGGAGGGCTGGCCCTCTCTATGGCGCACCCTAGGGGAGTCCTACTCCCACCGGGAGTAGGATTCCCCATTTCCTAGTAGAACTAGGATCCCTTCCAAGTAGTAGGAGTAGGAGGGAAGGAAAGGGAAGGGAAAGGGAAGGGAAAAGGAGAAGGAAGGAAGGGGGCGCACCCCCTCCCTAGTCCAATTCGGACCAGCCCATGGGGAGGGGTGCAGTCACCCTTTGAGGCCTTTCTCTCCTTTCCCGTATGGCCCATTAAGGCCCAATACGAATTCCCGTAACTCCCCGGTACTCCCGAAAATACCTGAATCACTCGGAACCTTTCCGATGTCCGAATATAGTCGTCCAATATATCAATCTTTACGTCTCGACCATTTCGAGACTCCTCGTCATGTCCCCGATCTCATCGGGGACTCTGAACTCTTTCGGTACATCAAAACCCATAAACTCATAATATAACCGTCATCGAATTTTAAGCATGCGGACCCTACGGGTTCGAGAACTATGTAGACATGACCGAGACACATCTCCGGTCAATAACCAATAGCGTAACCTGGATGCTCATATTGGCTTCCACATATTCTACAAAGATCTTTATCGGTCAGACCGCATAATTACATACGTTGTTCCCTATGTCATCGGTATGTTACTTGCCCGAGATTCGATCGTCGGTATCTCAATACCTAGTTCAATCTCGTTATCGGCAAGTCTCTTTACTCATTCCATAATACATCATCCCGCAACTAACTCATTAGTTGCAATGCTTGCAAGGCTTATAGTGATGTGCATTACCGAGTGGGCCCAGAGATACCTCTCCAACAATCGGAGTGACAAATCCTAATCTCGAAATACGCCAACCCAACAAGTACCTTCGGAGACACCTGTAGAGCACCTTTATAATCACCCAGTTACGTTGTGACGTTTGGTAGCACACAAAGTGTTCCTCCGGTAAACGGGAGTTGCATAATCTCATAGTCATAGGAACATGTATAAGTCATGAAGAAAGCAATAGCAACAAACTAAACGATCAAGTGCTATGCTAACGGAATGGGTCAAGTCAATCATATCATTCTCTAATGATGTGACCCCGTTAATCAAATGAAAACTCATGTCTATGGCTAGGAAACTTAACCATCTTTGATTCAACGAGCTAGTCAAGTAGAGGCATACTAGTGACACTCTGTTTGTCTATGTATTCACACATGTATTATGTTTCCGGTTAATACAATTCTAGCATAAATAATAAACATTTATCATGAAATAAGGAAATAAATAATAAATTTATTATTGCCTCAAGGGCATATTTCCTTCAAAAACATCATAGGATCCAACTATAATAGCAAAGCTCGCGATACATCAAGATCGTATCACCTCAAGAACACGAGAGAGAGATCAAACACATAGCTACTGGTACATACCCTCAGTCCCGAGGGAGAAATACTACCTCCTTGTCATGGAGAGCACCAAGATGATGAAGATGGCCACCGGAGAGGGATTTCCCCCTCCGGCAGGGTGCCGGAATGGGTCTAGATTGGCTTTCGGTGGCTACAGAGGCTTCTGGCGGCGGAACTCCCAATCTATTGTGCTCTCGGATGTTTTAGGGTACATGGAGAAATATAGGCGGAAGAAGTACATCAGGGGGGCATGAGGGTGGAGGGCTCGCCCAGGGGGGGTGGGCGCGCCCCCTACCTCGTGGCCTCCTTGAAGCTTCCCTCATGTGCACTTCAAGTCTTCTGGGCTTCTTTCCTTCCAAAAATGGGTTCCGTGAAGTTTCAGGTCAATTGGACTCCATTTGGTTTTCCTTTTCTTTGAAACCCTAAAACAAGGTAAAAACAGAAACTGGCACTAGGCTCTAGGTTAACAGGTTAGTCCCAAAAATGATATAAAAGTGTATAATAAAGCCCATAAACATCCAAAACAGTAGATAATATAGCATGGAGCAATCAAAAATTATAGATACATTGGAGACGTATCAGTGAGCCATGGACATAGCACTATGGGTGGAATAGAATGGTGATTGTGGAGAAGACAAAAAAGGAGAAGATAGTCTCACATCAACTAGGCATATCAACGGGCTATGGAGATGCCCATCAATAGATATCAATGTGAGTGAGTAGGGATTGCCATGCAACGGATGCACTAGAGCTATAAGTGTATGAAAGCTCAACAAAAGAAACTAAGTGGGTGTGCATCCAACTTGCTTGATCATGAAGACCTAGGGCAATTTGAGGAAGCCCATCATTGGAATATACAAGCCAAGTTCTATAATGTAAAATTCCCACTAGTTTATGAAAGTGACAACATAGGAGACTCCATCATGAAGATCATGGTGCTACTTTGAAGCACAAGTGTGGAAAAAGGATAGTAACATTGTCCCTTCTCTATTTTTTCTCTCATATTTTTTATTTGGGCCTTCTCTCTTTTTTTTGGCCTCTTTTTTTCGTCTAGAGTCTCATCCCGACTTGTGGGGGAATCATAGTCTCCATCATCCTTTCCTCACTGGGACAATGCTTTAATAATGATGATCATCACACTTCTTTTTACTTACTACTCAAGAATTACAACTCAATACTTAGAACAAAATATGACACTATGTGAATGCCTCGGCGGTGTACCAGGATATGCAATGAATCAAGAGAGACATGTATGAAAAAAATTATGAACAGTAGCTTTGCCAAAAATACTATGTCTACTACATGATCATGCATGGCAATATGACAATGATGAAGCATGTCATAACAAACGGAATGGTGGAAAGTTGCATGGCAATATATCTCGGAATGGCTATGGAAATGCCACAATAGGTAGGTATGGTGGCTGTTTTGAGGACGGTATATGGTGGGTGTATGATACCGGCGAAAAGTGTGCGGTAATAGAGAGCCTAGCAACTGTGGAAGGGTGAGAGTGCGTATAATCCATGGACTCAACATTAGTCATAAAGAACTCACATACTTATTGCAAAAATCTATTAATTATCGAAACAAAGTACTACACGCATGCTCCTAGGGGGATAGATTGGTAGGAAAAGACCATCGCTCGTCCCCGACCTGCACTCATAAGGAAGACAATCAATAAATAAATCATGCTCCGACTTCATCACATAACTGTTCACCATACATCATGCTACGGGAATCACAAACTTCAACACAAGTATTTCTCAAATTCACAACTACTCAACTAGCATGACTCTAATATCACCATCTCCATATCTCAAAACAATTATCAAGTATCAAACTTCTCATCGTATTAAATGCACTTATAGGAAAGTTTTTATTATGCCTAAAAGCAAATTACCATGATGTTCTAAAGGAATCTCAAAATATATAGCTCAAAAATATATAAGTGAAGTATGAGAGATCAATTATTTCTATAAAATAAAACCACCACCGTGCTCTAAAAGATATAAGTGAAGCACTAGAGCAAAAACTATATAGCTCAAAAGATATAAGTGAAGCACATAGAGTATTCTAATAAATTCCGATTCATGTGTGTCTCTCTCAAAAGGTGTGTACAGAAAGGATGATTGTGGTAAAATAAAAAGCAAAGAATCAAATCATACAAGACGCTCCAAGCAAAACACATATCATGTGGTGAATAAAAATATAGCTCCAAGTAAAGTTACCAATGAACAAAGAAAAAAGAGGGGATGCCTTCCAGGGCATACCCAAGCTTAGGATTTTTGGTGTTCTTGGATTTTAACTTGGGGTGCCTTGGTCATCCCCAATCTTAGGCTCTTGCCACTCCTTGTTCCATAATCCATCAAATCTTTACCCAAAACTTGAAAACTTCACAACACAAAACTTAACAGAAAATCTCGTGAGCTCCGTAGCGAAAGAAAACAAAACACCGCTTCAAGGTACTTTAATGAACTCATTCTTTATGTATATTTTTGTTAAACCTACTGTATTACAACTTTTCTATGGTTTATAAACTCCACTAATATCCATAGATTCATCAAAATAAGCAAACAACACACGAAAAACAGAATCTGTCAAAAACAGAACAGTCTGTAGTAATCTGTATCAAACGCATAATTATGGAACCCCAAAAATTCTAAAATAAATTTCTGGACGTGAGGAATTTATCTATTAATCATCTTGAAAAATAATTAACTAAACAGCACTCTCTAATAAAAAATGGCAGCAATTCTCGCGAGCGCTAAAGTTTCTGTTTTTTACAGCAAGATTGCAAAGACTTTCCACAAGTCTTTCCAAAGGTTCTACTTGGCACAAACACTAATTAAACACAAAAAACACAACCAAAACACAGGCTAGATAAATTATTTATTACTAAACAGGAACAAAAATCAAGGAATAAAAATAAAATTGGGTTGCCTCCCAACAAGCGCTATCGTTAAACGCCCCTAGCCAGGCATAAAAGCGAGGATAGATCTAGGTATTGCCATCTTTGCTAGGCAATTCTTCAATAAGAAACCTATAACTCCTAGGAGTTTATTTATTTGTATTGATTATCAAAATCCTAGGCACAAAATCGAGAAAATCATTTGTAGCAAAAGGTTCCTAAAGGATAGTGAGAAAGTTGGCGTGAACACTTATGGATTTGAGGTCTGCATTTCCCTTACTGGAAGTTTCTCCCTTATTTTTAGGAACATACATCAATTTGGCAATCTTAGCATTAGAAGGAGTGTTTTTCATGGAAGAAAAGGCAGACCCTTGGTTGGTAATAATATCCTCAATTTTATCAATTCTAGTGGAATCTTGATCTATCTTTTCATTAACCATAAGTCCCTTTTCTTTAAAAAATTAAGAGCAACTCCTACCTTAGATCCGTATTGGGTAATTTGGTTATGGATCTTTCTATCCAAATTTTGAATTAACTCTACGGTGGCAATTTTATTTTCAATAACTTCAAGCTGTTGCATCACATGTTCCAAAGTTAAAATAGTTCCATTAACAAAAAGAGGTGATGGGCCAAACAAATCTATCATAGCATTATAAGAATAAAAAGTATTGCTACCCAAGAAATTTCCTCCGGTAATGGTATCAAGAATATATCCATTCCAACGAGTGATGCCTACATAAAAATTGCAAAGAAGAACAGAAGTAGATTGCTTCCTAGTAGATCTATTTTGCACATTGCAAATTCTGTACCAAGCATCTTTTAGATTTTCTCCCTCCCTTTGTTTAAATTAAGAACTTCATTCTTGGGAGACAAAGGAGCGGATAAAGGACTAGCCATGACGATGAAGCAAGCGAAAAAAGGGCGAATAAAACGGCAAGGGTGAAGTGGGGGAGAGGAAAACGAGAGGCAAATGGCAAATAATGTAATGCGAAGGATAAGAGTTGTGATGGGTACTTGGTATGTGTTGACTTGGCGTAGATCTCCCCAGCAACGGCGCCAGAAATCCTTCTTGCTACCTATAGAGCATGCGTTGGTTTTGCCTTGAAGAGGAAAGGGTGATGCAGCAAAGCAGCGTAAGTATTTTCCTCAGTTTTTGAGAACCAACGTATCAATCCAGTAGGAGACCACGCGCGAGTCACCTCGTACCTACACAAACAAATAAGAACCTTGCAACCAACACAAGAAAGGGGTTGTCAATCCCTTCACGGCCTCTTGCAAGAGTGAGATCTGATAGAGATAATAATAATAATAATAAGATAAATATTTTTGGTATTTTTATGATATAAATTGAAAGTAAAGATAGCAAAATAAAATAGATTGGAAGCTTGTATGATGGACAATAGACCCAGGGGCCATAGGTTTCACTAGTGGCTTCTCTCATGATAGCATAAGTATTACGACGGGTGAACAAATTACTGTCGAGCAATTGATAGAATTGAGCATAGTTATGAGAATATCTAGGTATGATCATGTATATAGGCATCTCGTCCATGACAAGTAGACCGACTCCTGCCTGCATCTACTACTATTACTCCACACATCGACCGCTATCCAGCATGTATCTAGAGTATTAAGTTCATAAGAACGGAGTAACGCTTTAAGCAAGATGACATGATGTAGAGGGATAAACTCATGCAATATGATATAAACCCCATATTCTTATCCTCGATGGCAACAATACAATATGTGTCGTTTCCCCTACTGTCACTGGGATCGAGCACCGCAAGATTGAACCCAAAGCTAAGCACTTCTCCCATTGCAAGAAAGATCAATCTAGTAGGCCAAACCAAACTGATAATTCAAAGAGACTTGCAAAGATAACCAATCATACATAAAAGAATTCAGAGAAGATTCAAATATTGTTCATAGATAATCTTGATCATAAACCCACAATTCATCGGATCTCGACAAACACACCACAAAAGAAGATTACATCGAACAGATCTCCAAGAGAATCAAGGAGAACTTTGTATTGAGATCCAAAGAGAGAGAAGAAGCCATCTAGCTAATAACTATGGACCCGAAGGTCTAAGGTAAACTACTCACACATCATCGAAGAAGCTATGGTGTTGATGTAGAAGCCCTCCGTGATCAATGCCCCCTCCGGTGGAGCGCCGGAAAAGGCCCCAATATGGGATCTCATGGGTACAGAAGGTTGCGGCAGTGGAATTAGGTTTTCGTGGTGCTCCCTGATGTTTCCACGGTACATCGGTATATATAGGAGGAAGAAGTAGGTCGGTGGAGCCATGAGACGCCCACGAGGGTGGAGGGCGCGCCCGAGGGGGTAGGCGAGCCCCCTGCCTCGTGGCCTCCTTGTTGATTGCTTGACATCCACTCCAAGTCCTCTGGATCACGTTTGTTCCAAAAATCATGCTTCCGAAGGTTTCATTCCATTTGGTCTTCGTTTGATATTATTTTTCTGCAAAACACTGAAATAGGAAAAAAAGAGAAATTTGGGCTAGGCCTTCGGTTAATAGGTTAGTCCCAAAAATAATATAAAAGTGTATAAATAATCCCATTAAACATCCAAAACAGAATATATAATAGCATGGAACAATCAAAAATTATAGATACGTTGGAGACGTATCACACCTTCAGAGCACCTTATAATCACCCAGTTATGTTGTGATGTTTGGTAGCACACAAAGTGTTCCTCCGGTATTCGGGAGTTGCATGATCTCATAGTCATAGGAACATGTATAAGTTATGGAGAAAGCAATAGCAACAAACTAAACGATCATCGTGCTAAGCTAACAGATGGGTCAAGTCAATCACATCATTCTCTAATGATGTGATCCCGTTAATCAAATGACAACTCATGTCTATGGTTAGGAAACATAACCATCATTGATTCAACGAGCTAATCAAGTAGAGGCAAACTAGTGACACTCTGTTTGTCTATGTATTCACACATGTACTAAGTTTCCAGATAATACAATTCTAGCATGAATAATAAACATTTATCATGATATAAGGAAATAAATAATAACTTTATTATTGCCTCTAGGGCATATTTCCTTCAGTCTCCCACTTGCAAGAATCAATAATCTAGTTCACATCGTCATGTGATTTAACACCAATAGTTCACATCTTTATGTGATTAGTTCACATCTCCATGTGACTAATACCCAAAGGGTTTACTAGAGTCAATAATCTAGTTCACATCGCTATGTGATTAATACCCAAAGAGTGATCATGTTTTGCTTGTGAGAGAAGTTTAGTCTACGGGTCTGCAACATTCAGATTCACATGTATTTTGCAAATTTCTATGTCTACAATACTCTGCACGGAGCTACTCTAGCTAATTGCTCCCACTTTCGATATGTATCTAGATCGAGACTTAGAGTCATCTGGATCGATGTAAAAAGCTTGCATCGACGTAACTCTTTACGACGAACTCTTTTATCATCTCCATAACCGAGAAATATTTCCTCGGTCCTCTAAGGATAATTTTGACCGTTGTACAGTGACCTACTCCTGGGTCACTATTGTACTCCTTTGCCATAATGATGCTAAGGTATACAATAGGACTGGTACACATCATAGCATACTTTATAGAACCTATGATTGAGGCATAGGGAATGAATTTTCATTCTCTTTCTATTTTCTGCCGTCGTCGGGTTTTGAGTCTTTACTCAACTTCACACCTTGCAACATAGGAAAGAACTCCTTCTTTGACTTTTCCATTTTGAACTACTTCAAAATCTTGGCAAGGTATGTACTCATTGACAATATATCAAGCGTATTGATCTATCTCTATAGATCTTGATGCTCAATATGTCAGTAGCTTCATCGAGGTATTTATTTGAAAAACTCTTTTCAAACACGCCTTTATGCTTTTCATAAAATTCTACATTATTTCCGATCAACAATATGCCATTCACATATACTTATCAGAAATGTTGTAGTGCTCCCACTTACTTCGTTGTAAATACAGGCTTCACCACAAGTCTGTATAAAACCATATGCGTTGACCACTTTATAAAAGCATATATTCCAACTCTGAGATGCTTGCACCAGTCCATAGATGGATCGCTGGAGCTTGCTCACTTTGTTAGCACCTTTCGGATCGATAAAACCTTCTGGTTGCATCATATACAACTCTTCCTCAAGAAATCCATTAAGGAATGCAGTTTTGACATCCATTTGCTAGATTTCATAAAATGCGGCAACTGCTAACATGATTCGGACAGACTTTTAAGCATCGATACGAGTTAGAAAATCTCATCGTAGTCAACACCTTGAACTTGTCGAAAACATTTTGTGACAATTCGAGCTTTGTATATAGTAACACTACTATCAGCGTCCATCTTCCTCTTGAAGATCCATTTACTCTTAATGACTCACTGATCATCTGGCAAGTCAATCAAAGTCCATACTTTGTTCTCATACATGGATCCCATCTCAGATTTCATGGCCTCAATCCATTTTCGGAATCTGGGCTCATCATCGCTTCCTCATAGTTTGTAGGTTCATCATGGTCTAGTAATATGACCTCCAGAACAGGATTATCGTACCACTCTGGTGCGGATCTCACTCTGGTTGACCTACGAGGTTAGGTAGTAACTTGATCAGAAGTTTCATGATCATCATCATTAGCTTCCTCACTTACTGGTGTAGGAATCACAAGAACTGATTTCTGTGATGAACTACTTTCCAATTCGGGAGAAGGTATAATTACCTCATCAAGTTCTACATTCCTCCCACTCACTTCTTTCGAGAGAAACTCCTTCTCTAGAAAGGATTCACTCTTAGCAACAAAGATCTTTCCTTCGGATCTGTGATAGAAGGTGTACCCAACCATTTCTTTCGGGTATTCTATGAAGAGGCACTTCTCCGATTTGGGTTTGAGCTTTATCAAGTTGAAACCTTTTCACATAAGCATCGCAACCCCAAACTATAAGAAATGACATCTTAGGTTTCTAGCCAAACCAAAGTTCATACGGTGTCGTCTCAACGGATTAGACGGTGCCATATTTAACGTGAATGTAGCTGTCTCTAATGCATGACCCCAAAACGATAGTGGTAAATCGTTAAGAGGCATCATAGATTGCACTATATCCAATAAAGTACGGTTATGATGTTCGGACACACCATTATGCTGTGGTGTTCCAGGTGGCATGAATTTGTGAAACTATTCCACATTGTTTTAGTTGAAGACAAAACTCGTAACTCAAATATTCGTCTCCGCGATCAGATCATAGAAACTTTATTTTCATGTTACAATGATTTTCCACTTCACTCTGAAATTCTTTGAACTTTTCAAATGTTTCAAACTTATGTTTCATCAAGTAGATATACCCATATCTGCTCAAATCATCAGTGAAGGTCAGAAAATAATGATACCCGCCGCGAGCCTCAACACTCATCGGATGGCATACATCAGTATGTATTATTTCCAATAAGTCAGTTGCTTACTCCATTATTTCGCAAGCATCAAATGATTCATAATCAAGTGATTCCAAAAGCCCATTAGCATGGAGTTTCTTCATGCACTTTACACCAATATGACCTAAACGACAGTGCCACATATAAGTTGCACTATCATTATTAACTTTGCATCTTTTGGCTTCACTATTATGAATATGTGTATTACTACGATCAAGATTCAATAAACCATTCACCTTGGGTGTATGACCTCAGAAGGTTTTATTCATGTAAACAGAATAACATTTATCCTTGACTTAAATGAATAACCGTATTGCAATAAACATGATCCAATCATATTATGCTCTACGCAAACACCAAATAACATTTATTTTAGGTTCAACACTAATCTCGAAGGTAAATGGAGTGTGCGATGGTGATCTTATCAACATTGGAATCACTTCCAACTCACATCATCATCTCGCCCTTAACTAGTCTCTATTTATTTTGCAACTCCCGTTTCGAGTTACTACTCTTAGTAACTGAACCAGTATCAAATACTGAGGTGTTGTTATGAACACTACTAAAGTACACATCAATAACATGTATATCAAATGTATACTTTTGTTCACTTTGCCATCCTTCTTATCCGCCAAGTATCTAGGGCAGTTCCACTTCCAGTGACCATTTCCTTTGCAGTAGAAGCACTCAGTTCCAGGCTTGGGTCTAGCTTTGAGCTTCTTCATGGGAGTGGCAACTTGCTTGCCTTTCTTTTTTGAAGTTCCTCTTTCTTTTCCTTTGCCCTTTTCTTGAAACTAGTGGTCTTGTTAACCATCAACACTTGATGCTATTTCTTGATTTCTACCTTCACCGATTTCAGCATCGCGAAGATCTTGGGAATTACTTTCGTCATCCCTTGCATATTATAGTTCATCACTAAGTTCTAGTAACTTGGTTATAGTGACTAGAGAACTTTATCAATGACTATCTTATCTGGAAGATTAACTCCCACTTGATTCAAGCAATTGTAGTACCCAGACAATCTGAGCACATGCTCACTGGTTCAGCTATTCTTCCACCTTGTAGGCAAAGTACTGTCAGAGTTCTCATACCTCTCGACACGGGCATGAGTATGAAATACCAATTTCAACTCTTAGAACATCTTATATGTTCCATGGCGTTCAAAACGTTTTTGAAGTCCCGGTTCTAAGCCGTAAAGCATGGTGCACTAAACTATTAAGTAGTCATCATACAGAGCTTTGTCATACATTCATAACGTGTGCATCTGCTCCTGCAATAGGTCTGTCACTTAGCGGTGCATCAAGGACATAATTCTTGTGTGCAACAATGAGGATAATCCTTAGATCACGGACCCAGTCCGCGTCATTGCTACTATCATCTTTCAACTTATTTTTCTCTAGGGACATATCAAAAATAAATGGGGAACTACATCACAAGCTATTGATCTACAACATAGATATACAAAAACTATCAGGACTAAGTTCATGATAAATTAAGTTCAATTAATCAAATTACTTAAGAACTCCCACTTAGATAGATATGTCTCTAATCATCTAAGTGATCACATGATCCATATCAACTAAACCATGTCCGATCATCATGTGAGATGGAGTAGTTTTCAATGGTGAACATCACTATGTTGATCATATCTACTATATGATTCACGCTCGACCTTTTGGTCTCAGTTTTCCGAGGCCATATCTGCATATGCTAGGCTCGTCAAGTTTAACCCGAGTATTCTGCGTGTGCAAAACTGGCTTGCACCCGTTGTATGTGAACGTAGAGCTTATCACACCCGATCATCACGTGGTGTCTCGGCACGACGAACTGTAGCAACGGTGCATACTCACGGAGAACACATATACCTTGAAATTTAGTTATAGATCATCTTATAATGCTACCATAGAACTAAGCAAAATAAGATGCATAAAGGATAAACATCACATGCAATCAATATAAGTGATATGATATGGCCATCATCCTCATGTGCGTTTGATCTCCATCTCCAAAGCACCGTCATGATCACCATCGTCATGGGCTTGACACCTTGATATCCATCGGAGCATCGTTGTCATCTCGCCAAATATTGCTTCTACAACTATCACTACCGCTTAGTAATAAAGTAAAGCATTTACATGGCGATTGCATTTCATACAATAAAGCGACAACCATATGGCTCCTACCAGTTGCCGATAACTGTGTTACAAAACATGATCATATCATACAATAAAATTTAGCATCATGTCTTGACCATATCCCATAACAACATGCCCTGCAAAAACAAGTTAGACGTCCTCTACTTTATTGCAAGTTTTACGTGGCTGCTACGGGCTGAGCAAGAACCGTTCTTACCTACGCATCAAAAACCACAACACGGTATAGTGATTGCTTTTTGATCTTCACAAAGAACCCTGTTCATTGAATCCGATTCAACTAAAGTTGGTGAAACTGACTCCCACCAGCCACCTATGTGCGAAGCACATCGATAGAACCAGTCTCGCGTAAGCGTACGTGTAATGTCGGTTTGGGCCGCTTCATCCAACAATACCGCTGAATCAAGAAACAGCTAGTGACGGCAAGCAATATGTATATACCCACACCCACAACTCCTTTGTGTTCTACTCGTGCATATAACATCTACGCATAGACCTGGCTCGGATGCCACTGTTGGGGAACACAGTAATTTCAAAAAAATTCCTACGCACACGCAAAATCATGGTGATTCATAGCAACGAGAGGGAAGAGTGTTGTCTAAGTACCCTCGTAGACCGTAAGAGGAAGCGTTATGACAATGCGGTTGATGTAGTCGTACATCTTCACGATCGACCGATCCTAGCACCGAAGGTACGGCACCACCGCGATCTGCACACGTTCGGCTTGGTGACGTCCCACAAACTCACGATCCAGTAGAGCTTCGAGGGAGAGCTTCGTCAGCACGACAACGTGATGACGGTGATGATGATGCTACCAGAATAGGGCTTCGCCTAAGCACCGCTACGATATGACTGAGGTGGATTATAGTGGAGGGGGGCACCACGCACGGCTAGAAACAATCAACTTGTGTGTCTATGGGGTGTCCCCCTCCCCATATATAAAGCAGTGGAGGAGGGGAGGGGCCGTCCCTCTCTATGGCGCGCCCTAGGGGAGTCCTACTCCCACCGGGAGTAGGATTCCCTCTTCCCTAGTTGGAGTAGG
>NC_041392.1:596172813-596178122 GCF_002162155.2 Triticum dicoccoides | reverse complement strand
ATTCGGCCTCCAGCCCAAAGGGGAGCGCACCAGCCCCTTGTGGGCTAGTGTGCTTCCTTCTTATGGCCCATAAGGCCCATAACTTCTCCCGGGGGGTTCCGGTAACCTCCTCGTACTCCAGGAAAATGCCTGAACCACTCGGAACCATTCCAATGTCCAAACATAGGCTTCCAATATATTGATCTTTATGTCTCGACCATTTCGAGACTCCTTGTCATGCCCGTGATCACATAGGGGACTCTGAGTGATGTCTACGACACAACCTTCTTCTTGTAGACGTTGTTGGGCCTCCAAGTGCAGAGGTTTGTAGGACAGTAGCAAATTTCCCTCAAGTGGATGACCTAAGGTTTATCAATCCATGGGAGGCGTAGGATGAAGATGGTCTCTCTCAAACAACCCTGCAACCAAATATCCAAGAGTCTCTTGTGTCCCCAACACACCCAATACAATGGTAAATTGTATAGGTGCACTAGTTTGGCGAAGAGATGGTGATACAAGTGCAATATAGATGGTAGATAAAGGTTTTTGTAATCTGAAAATATAAAAACAGCAAGGTAACTAATGATAAAAGTAAGCACAAATGGTATTGCAATGTGTTGAAACAAGGCCTAAGGTTCATACTTTCACTAGTGCAAGTTCTCTCAACAATAATAACATAATTCGATCATATAACTATCCCTCAACATGCAACAAAGAGTCACTCCAAAGTCACTAATAGCGGAGAACAAACGAAGATATTATGCTAGGGTACAAAACCACCTCAAAGTTATCCTTTCTGATCGATCTATTCAAGAGTCTGTAGTAAAATAACATGAAGCTATTATTTCCGTTAGATCTATCCAAGAGTTCGTACTAGAATAACACCTTAAGTCACAAATCAACCAAAACCCTAATGTCACCTAGATACTCCAATGTCACCTCAAGTATCCATGGGTATGATTATACAATATGCATCACACAATCTCAGATTCATCTATTCAACCAACACAAAGAACTTCAAAGAGTGCCCCAAAGTTTCGGCCGAAGAGTCAAGACGAAAACGTGTGCCAAACCCTATGCATAAGTTCACGAGGTCATGGAACTCGCAAGTTGATCACCAAAACATACATCAAGTTGATCACGTGATATCCCATTGTCACCACGGATAAGCACATTTAAGACATACATCAATTGTTCTCAAATCCTTAAAGACTCAATCTGATAAGTTAACTTCAAAGGGAAAACTCAATCCATTACAAGAGAGTAGAGGGGGAGAAGAATCATAAGATCCAACTATAATAGCAATGCTCGCGATACATCAAGATCGTGCCAAATCAAGAACACGAGAGAGAGAGAGAGAGAAAGAGAGAGAGAGAGAGAGAGAGAGAGAGAGAGATCAAACACATAGCTACTAGTACATACCCTCAGCCCCGAGGGTGAACTACTCCCTTCTCGTCATGGAGAGTGCCGGGATGATGAAGATGGCCACCAGAGAGGGATTCCCCCACTCCGGCAGGGTGCCGGAATGGGCCTAGATTGGTTTTCTATGGCTACAGAGGCTTGCGGCGGCGGAAATCCCGATCTAGGTTTCTTTTTGGAAGTTTGGGGTTAAATAAGAGATGTTCGAGTTGGGAACAAGTCAGGGGGTCCCCGAGGCGGCCACGAGGTAGGGGCGCGCCCAGGGGGTAGGGCGCACCCCCACCCTCGTGGTGGCCTCGGGACTCTTCTGGGCCATCTCTAGTACTCCATGGGCTTCTTCTGGTCCAAAAATGACCTCCGTGAAATTTCAGCTCAATTAGACTCGGTTTGATTTTCCTTTTCAGCGATACCCAAAAACAAGAAAAAAACAGAAACTGGCATTGGGCTCTAGGTTAATAGGTTAGTCCCAAAAATCATATAAAATAGCATATAAATGCATATAAAACATCCAATGTTGATAATATAATAGCATGGAACAATCAAAAATTATAGATACGTTGGAGACGTATCAATCATCCCCAAGCTTAATTCCTGCTCGTCCTCGAGTAGGTAAATGATAAAAACAGAATTTTTGATGTGGAATGCTACCTAACATATTTATCCATGTTATTCTCTTTATTGTGGCAAGAATATTCAGATCCATAAGATTCAAGACAAAAGTTTAGTATTGACATAAAAATAATAATACTTCAAGCATACTAACTAAGCAATTATGTCTTCTCAAAATAACATGGCCAAAGAAAGCTTATCCCTACAAAATCATATAGTTTGGCTATGCTTCATTTTCGTCACACAACAATGCTCTCATCATGCATAACCCCGTTGACAAGCCAAGCAATTGTTTCATACTTTAGTAATCTCAAACTTTTTTCAACTTTCATGCAATACATGAGCATGAGCCACGGACATAGCACTATGGGTGGAACAGAATATAATGATGGGGGTTGTGTGGAGATTACAAAAAAGGAGAAAGTCTCACATGGAAGCGGCTAATCAACGGGCTATGGAGATGCCCATCAATTGATGTCAATGCAAGGAGTAGGATTGCCATGCAATGGATGCACTAGAGCTATAAATGTATGAAAGCTCAACAAAATAAACTAAGTGGGTGTGCATCCAACTTGCTTGCTCATGAAGACCTAGGGCATTTGATGAAGCCCATCGTTGGAATATACAAGCCAAGTTCTATAATGAAAATTTCCCACTAGTATATGAAAGTGACAAAACAATAGACTCTCTATCATAAAGATCATGGTGCTACTTTGAAGCACAAGTGTGGAAAAAGGATAGTAGCACTGTCCCTTTTTTATCTTTTCTTTTATTTGGCCTTTCTTTTTTCGGCCTTTCTTTTTTTCGGGACAATGCTATATTAATGATGATCATCATACTTCTATTTATTTACAACTCAATGATTACAACTTGATATTAGAACAAAGTATGACTCTATATGAATGCCTCCGGTGGTGTACCGGGAAGGGCAATGAATCAAGAGTGACATGTATGATAAATTATGCATGGTGGCCTAGCCACAAATATGATGTCAACTACATGATCATGCAAGGCAATATGACAATGATGATGTGTGTCATGATGAACGGAACGGTGGAAAGTTGCATGGCAATATATCTCGGAATGGCTATGGAAATGCCATAATAGGTAGGTATGGTGGCTGTTTTGAGGAAGATATAAGGAGGTTTATGTGTGATAAAGCATATCATATCATGGGGTTTGGATACACCGGCGAAGTTTGCACCTACTCTCAAGGTGAGAAAGGGCAATGCACGGTATCGAAGAGGCTAGCAATGATGGAAGGGTGAGAGTGCGTATATTCCATAGACTGAACATTAGTCATAAAGAACTCACATACTTATTGCAAAAATCTACAAGTCATCAAAGCCAAGAACTACGCGCATGCTCCTAGGGGGTAGATTGGTAGGAAAAGAACATCGCTCGTCCCCGACCGCCACTCATAAGGATGACAATCAAAGAACACCTCATGTTTGAAATTTGTCACACAACGGTTACCATACATGCATGCTACAGGAATCTCAAACTTTAACACAAGTATCTCTAAAATTCACAACTACTCAACTAGCATGACTCTAATATTACCATCTTCATATCTCAAAACAATCATCAAGTATCAAATTTCTCATAGTATTCAATGCACTTTATATGAAAGTTCTTATTATATCCCTCTTGGATGCCTATCATATTAGGACTAGTTTCATAACCAAAGCAAATTACCATGATGTTTAGGACTCTCAAAATAATATAAGTGAAGCATGAGAGATCAATAATTTCTTCAAAATAAAACCACCGACGTGCTCTAAAAAGATATAAGTGAAGCACTAGAGCAAATGACAACTACTCCGAAAGATATAAGTGAAGATCAATGAGTAGTCGAACAATTATGCAACTATGTGAAGACTCTCTAACATTTAGTAATTCCAGATCTTAGTATTTTATTCAAATAGCAAGAAATACAAAAATAAATAAAATGACGCTCCAAGAAAAACACATATCATGTGGTGAATAAAAATGTAGCTCCATGTAAAGTTACCGATGAATGAAGACGAAAGAGGGGATGCCATCCGGGGCATCCCCAAGCTTAGGCTCTTGGTTTTCCTTGAATATTACCTTGGGGTGCCTTGGGCATCCCCAAGTTTAGGCTCTTTCCACTCCTTATTCCATAGTCCATCGAATCTTTACCCAAAACTTGAAAACTTCACAACACAGAACTTAACAGAAAACTTGTAAGCTCTGTTAGTATAAGAAAATAAATCACCACTTAGGTACTGTTGTGAACTCATTCTAAATTCATATTGGTGTAATATCTACTGTATTCCAACTTCTCTATGGTTCATACCCTCCAATACTACTCATAGATTCATCAAAATAAGCAAATAACACAATAAAAAACAGAATCTTTCAAAAACAGAACAGTCTGTAGTAATATGTATCAAACATATACTTCTGGAACTCAAAAAATTCTGAAATAAATTGGTGGACGTGAGGAATTTGTCTATTAATCATCTTCAAAAGGAATCAACTTAATAGCACTCCCCAGTAAAAAATGATAGCTAATGTCGTGAGAGCTAAACTTTCTATTTTTTACAGCAAGATCACAAAGACTTCACCCAATTCTTCACAAAGGTTCTACTTGGCACAAACACTAATTATAACATAAAACCACATCTAAACAGAGGCTAGATGAATTATTTATTACTAAATAGGAGCAAAAATCTGTAACATCCCAAATTTTCAATTTGGAATGTTATACATAGGTCATCCATGCATACCATATTTTATTGCATTTCCGTTCCACAATCCTCGAAATACTAAGCAACTCAAGGACCCTCGGAGAGAGTTCGGGATTTCCCGGTTTTCATATTTGATTTTTATCAAATAATGAAACGAGGAGTTTTGATTTTAATAATTTTTCTCTATGAAAATATTTCATTTTAAAATAAATGAGAGGAGATAATATGACTTCTCCAAAATAATTGAAATATTGGAGGAAAAATATTAAAATCAGTTATTTGATTTTATTTGGATTTTATTTGCATTAGAAAAATTGCACGTTTCGAAAATTGCATTTTAGGGCCAAGAAAATGTTCATCTTGTTCTAAATATTTTATTTAGACGGTGAAAATTTGTTTTGGCATTTTTAGATTTTTATTTTATTTTCTAGGATTTTACTTATGTCGGCAAAATTGTTTAAAAAAAGAGGAACTCCCCACGCCGACTGGGCCGAACCCAGCTGGGCGCCGGCCCAAGTCGCCGCCGCCGCCTCCCCGCGCGCGAGCGCCGCCGCCGCCGAGCTCGGACCGGAGTCCGAGCCGGACTCC
>NC_041392.1:596085850-596172630 GCF_002162155.2 Triticum dicoccoides | reverse complement strand
ACCCGCGCCGCCGAACCCCGACCCCGCGCCGCCGAGCCCCGCCGCCCCGCGAGCCGCCGCCCAACCCCACCTCGCCGGAGCCCCTCACCGGAGGTACCGCGCAGGATCCCGAGCCGTCAGTTTTTTTTAAAACCGTTCGTTTTTTTTAGAAACCATAGTTCATTTTTTTAAATCGGTTCGCCGGTTTTTCTCGGTTCTTCTAATTAGAGGACGTTCGTCCGTACGTTCGTCTTAACGAACGGTTTTCGCCCGTTAGTTACAGTTAACGAACGCTCGTTCGTTAGTCTGTTCGTCAGTTTTCTTTTTGTCGGATTTATCCTCGATTATTCTCGATCGCGATTTTTGATCCGATCTTAGTTTCTGTTTATCTTTTCGCTCGTTAGTCGGAATCAGGCGATTCAAGTGCCTAGATCTTCGTCTCGAGACCCTATTTCTGTTTAACCAACTTGCACAGGTTTTTGCTACTGTAAAATTTAACCTAGGTCTAGATTAGTAAACGGATCTTGTTTCTCTCGCCGTTTGAGTTTCGTTGCTCCGTTTGATTTGATTCTTTTTGCATACCGGAGTTCTTAAGTTGAACTTTCTGGTCAACCCCTCTTATTTGGGTTTTTCTTGTGCACCTTTGCCTGTTGCTTATGTATGTTATTGTTTGTTTGCGATAGAACACCCGGAGTGCGAAGCGTGTTACTACGAGTCTCTAGGTTTCGCGGATCGTCAGCAAGGCAAGTAACACATTGATCATACTCTTTTCATACCTAATTTTTATGCATTAGTTCCAATCCTCAAACATTGCATGATTAGGATGTCTTTAACTTGTGGGCTGGGAAGTAGTTATTGAGGTAGAACCTATTACCCTGTTAATATCAAACCCTTGGGAGTTACTTCTACATGTTGCTTATTGCTATGCTATGCTCGTAGACGTGGTTTGGGTTTGAGTGAAATCCATGACAGATGTGAGATTGTTAATTAATGGTTCAACTTAAGGTGGCAACTTGAATACACATCTGGGTGGATTGAGGCACTTGGGGAACCCAGTGTTGTCTATATTTTTTTGGAAATCCCGGGGTACCCGTGTGATCTTCCTATGGACCGCCACCCAGGCTCAAATGGAACTGAGATGATTCATGCTAGAAACTTCTATGTGCAGCCACAAGCTATTATGGGCTCTAGCATAGTTGAGTAAGTTACATGAAGCTCTTGAAGAGGTAGGTCAGCAGGTAGTGGGTTTTGTAGGTTTGGTATGGTCTACCCGGAGTAGAGAGTTAATGTTTCTGAAAGACTGTGTCTCGGTCATCCATTTCTCAAACACCATGCAATGCGAGAATTCCAACGGAGGCGGTCTGGTCTTGTGGGGAAATGTGCGGAAACCTCTGCAGAGTGTACAGTCTAATCATGGTTAGCCATGTCCCCGATTATGGACAATCTTGAGTATCTAGTACTTCGGTTATCACATGTATCTCATCACTCTTAATTCAATTTGTTGGGTTATTAATTACTTTAATTGGGATTGAGTTGGGGTTACCTTCTCAATGTTGTTCAACTACCATGATAGTTAAATAAAATGTATTCCTTTGTTGTAGGGAAAAATTGGCTTTACGCAAAACTGTAACCATAGCTTTCCACCAGCCAAATATGCATGTAGTGATAGCATTATTCTGTTCTTGCTCGACCGTGTTACTTCGCCAGCATATTCCATGTGCTGACCCGTTCTCGGGCTGCAACGTAATATGTTGCAGACTTTTCAGATGAGGAGTAAGGTTCGTTAGGTCATTGCCGTGCAGCTCAGCTATGTCGTTGGAGTTGATGGACTCACTTATCTTCCAAGCCTTCCGCTGTTATCGCATTAGATGGCCTTAAGCCATGTTATTGTAATAAGTTCTCTTTGGAGACATTCGATGTAATAGTGTGTGATTGCTACTCTGTTATAAATCCTTCGAGTACTGTGTGTGTCAGCATTACCGATCCAGGGATGACACTGAAGCACAGAGACTTGACCGTTTGAGGTTGGGTCTCTACAAAATCAAAGAACAAAAATAAAATTGGGTTGCCTCCCAACAAGCGCTATCGTTTAACGCCCCTAGCTAGGCATGATGATTTCAATGATGCTCACATAAAAGATAAGAATTGAAATATAAAGAGAGCATCATGAAGAATATGACTAGCACATTTAAGTCTAACCCACTTCCTATGCATAGGGATTTTGTGAGCAAACAACTTATGGGAACAATAATCAACTAGCATAGGAAGGCAAAACAAGCATAGCTTCAAGATTTTCAATATGTAGAGAGGAAACTTGATATTATTGCAATTCCTACAAGCATATATTCCTCCCTCATAATAATTTTCAGTAGCATCATGAATTAACTCAACAATTTACCATCACATAAAGCACTCTTTTCATGATCTACAAGAATAGAAAATTTACTACTCTCCAAATAAGCACGATTCTTCCCAATCAGAATAGTGGGAGTATCATAAGAAACTCAAATACTATAAATTGTTTCCACATTAAAAGAGTAATGTTCAGAAAGAGGGTAATCATAATCATGAAAAGTTTTATAAATATAATCATCACTACTTTTTATAGCATAAGTGTCATCACAATAATCATCATAAGTAGCAACTTTGTTCTCATCATAACCAATTGAAACCTCTTCCAAGATAGTGGAATCATTACTAAATAAAGTCATGACCTCTCCAAATCCACTTTAAAAATAAGATTCAACACCCTCCAAAATAGTGGGATCATTACTTCCTAAAGTCGACACTCTTCCAAACCCACTTTCATCAATATAACCATCATAAATAGGAGGCATGCTATCATAATAATAAATTTGCATATCAAAACTTGGGAGGTCAAATATATCATCTTCATGAAACATATCATCCCTAAGGTTGGGACAAACATTAATTGCAGCAAATAAATTCTCAAACATGGCATTCTCATCAAACATAGCATCCCCAAGCTCGGGACTTTTCATATCATAAGCATAATCACTCTTATCATTAATAGTATGGATAGCACCAATAGTATAACACTTATCATCATCACAATGAGTAATAGGAGCAACATCATTTGGGAGAGACCTTTTTACCTTTGCTTCTCCGTCTTTTATTTCTCTTCTTCACATCATGTGTGGTTTAATCCTCCTTTTGGAGCTCCTTATTAATGAGATTGGTTGAATAGAAGGCTCCTCCTCGTTACCTAATTCATCATAAGAAATAATAGGAGGATATTGGGAAGTCTCTTCCCTTTCATTAGTATTCTCTTCATCTTCTATTTGTTTTCTTGTCTTTATGTAATTGGCAATATAAGGATTTTCAATGCAATTCACCGCACAATACATATAAATTTCCTCTAAATGAAAATCAAGAACTTCATCGAGGACAAATTCTAGAATATCCTTAGTTATATGTTTCATTTCTTCATAACCCAGAAGCAAACTAAGTTCATTATGATGCGTAAGGGAAATCAAGTCATACAATTTTTGGACATGGTTCGATCATGAAACAATTTTCATTGAATATTTAAATGACCATGTTCATTGCAAAGTTCACAAGGATGGCAAAGAAATTTTAAATCTTCAGCACAAGCATTTAGCCTCTCTTGCAACCATTTAGTTTCTAAATACTTATGCCTCCTGCAAAATCTATCTTCCCTATTTGGTGTGTACTTGCGAACTCTATGCACTCCACAAAAATTGACATGCTCATAAGAGACATTTTCATCATGACTAGTGCAATCATCATTAGTACTATGGATATTCAAGGAGTTCGTACTAACAACATTGCAATCATGCTTATCATTCAAAGATTTAGTGCCAAACATTTTAATGCATTCTTCTTCTAGCATTTTGGCGCAATTATCGGAATCCTTGTTTTCATGAAAGATATTAAAAACATGAAGCATATGAGGTACCCTCAATTCCATTTTTTTGTAATTTTATTTTATAGACTAAACTAGTGATAAAACATGAAACAAAAAGATTCGATTGCAAGATCTAAAGATATACCTTCAATCACTAACCTCCCCGGCAACAGCGCCAGAAAAGAGCTTGATGTCTACTACACAACCTTCTTCTTGTAGACGTTGTTGGGCATCCAAGTGCAGAGGTTTGTAGGACAGTAGAAAATTTCCCTCAAGTGGATGACCTAATGTTTATCAATCCGTGGGAGGCGTAGGATGAAGATGGTCTCTCTCAAATAACCCTGCAACCAAATATCCAAGAGTCTCTTGTGTCCCCAACACACCCAATACAATGGTAAATTGCATAGGTGCACTAGTTCTGCGAAGAGATGGTGATACAAGTGCAATATGGATGGTAGATAAAGGTTTTTGTAATCTGAAAATATAAAAACAGCAAGGTAACTAATGATAAAAGTAAGCAAAAACGGTATTGCAATGTGTTAAAACAAGGCCTAAGGTTCATACTTTCACTAGTGCAAGCTCTCTCAACAATAATAACATAATTGGATCATATAACTATCCCTCAACATGCAACAAAGAGTCACTCCAAAGTCACTAGTAGTGGAGAACAAACGAAGAGATTATGGTAGGGTACGAAACCACCTCAAAGTTATCCTTTCTGATCGATCTATTCAAGAGTATGTAGTAAAATAACATGAAGCTATTCTTTCCGTTCAATCCTAGAATAACACCTTAAGACACAAATCAACCAAAACCCTAATGTAACCTAGATACTCCAATGTCACCTCAAGTATCCATGGGTATGATTATACAATATGCATCACACAATCTCAGATTCATCTCTTCAAGCAACACAAAGAACTTCAAAGAGTGCCCCAAAGTTTCGGCGAGAGAGTCAAGACGAAAACGTGTTCCAAACCCTATGCATAAGTTCACGAGGTCACGAAACTCACAAGTTGATCACCAAAACATACATCAAGTTGATCACGTGATATCCCATTGTCACCACGGATAAGCACATGCAAGACATACATCAAGTGTTCTCAAATCCTTAAACACTCAATCTGATAAGATAACTTCAAAGGGAAAACTCAATCCATTACAAGAGAGTAGAGGGGGAGAAGCATCATAAGATCCAACTATAATAGCAAAGCTCGCGATACATCAAGATCGTGTCAAATCAAAAACACGAGAGAGAGAGATCTAACACATAGCTACTGGTACATACCCTCAGCCCCGAGGGTGAACTACTCCCTTCTCATCATGGAGAGCACCAGGATGATGAAGATGGCCATCGGGAAGGGATTCCCCCCTCCGACAGGGTGCCGGAACGGGTCTAGATTGGTTTTCGGTGGCTATAGAGGCTTGCGGCGTCGGAACTCCCGATCTAGGTTTCTTTCTGGAAGTTTGGGGTTATATAAGAGATGTTGGAGTCAGGAACAAGTCAGGGGGTCCCCGAGGAGGCCACGAGGTAGGGGGCGCGCCCAGGGGGTAGGGCGCACCCCCACCCTCGTGGTGGCCTAGGGACTCTTCTGGGCCATCTCCGGTACTCCGTGGGCTTCTTCCGGTCCAAAAATGATCTCCTTGAAATTTCAGCTCAATTGGACTCCGTTTGATTTTCCTTTTCTGCGATACTCAAAAACAAGGAAAAACAGAAACTGACATTGGGCTCTAGGTTAATAGGTTAGTCCCAAAAATCATATAAAATAGCATATAAATGCATATAAAACATCCAATGTTGATAATATAATAGCATGGAACAATCAAAAATTATAGACACGTTGGAGACGCATCAAGCATCCCCAAGCTTAATTCCTGCTCGTCCTTGAGTAGGTAAATGATAAAAACAGAATTTTTGATGTGGAATGCTACCTAACATATTTATCCATGTTATTCTCTTTATTGTGGCAAGAATATTCAGATCCATAAGATTCAAGACAAAAGTTTAGTATTGACATAAAAATAATAATACTTCAAGCATACTAACTAAGCAATTATGTCTTCTCAAAATAACATGGCCAAAGAAAGCTTATCCCTACAAAATCATATAGTTTGGCTATGCTTCATTTTCATCACAGAAAAATGCTCTCATCATGCATAACCCCGATGACAAGCCAAGCAATTGTTTCATACTTTAGTAATCTCAAACTTTTTTCAACTTTCACGCAATACATGAGCGTGAGCCATGGACATAGCACTATGGGTGGAATAGAATATAATGATGGGGGTAGTGTGGAGAAGACAAAAAAAGGAGAAAGTCTCACATGGACGCAGCTAATCAATGAGCTATGGAGATGCCCATCAATTGATGTCAATGTAAGGAGTACGGATTGCCATGCAACAGATGCACTAGAGCTATAAATGTATGAAAGCTCAATAAAAGAAACTAAGTGGGTGTGCATCGAACTTGCTTGGTCATGAAGACCAAGGGAATTTGATGAGGCCCATCATCGGAATATAGAAGCCAAGTTCTATAATGAAAAATTCCCACTAGTATATGAAAGTGACAAAACAAGAGACTCTCTATCATAAAGATCATGGTGCTACTTTGAAGCACAAGTGTGGAAAAAGGATAGTAGCATTGTCCCTTTTATTTTATTTTATTCTCTTTTCTTTTATTTGGCCTTTCTTTTTTTCGGCCTTCTTTTTTCGGGACAATGCTCTATTAATGATGATCATCACACTTCTATTTATTTACAACTCAATGATTACAACTCGATATTAGAACTAAGTGTAACATCACAAATTTCCAATTTGGAATGTTATACATTAGACCATCTATGCATATCATATTTTATTTTGCATTTTGGTTGATCCTAGAAATTATACGCAATTCAATGACCCACGGAGAGAGTTGGGGATTTCATTATTTTCATATTTGAGTTTTCTCAAATTTTGAGAATAGGATCATTTGATTTTATTTATTTTATCATCAATTATTTCTATTACAAAAATATGAGAGAGGGAATAAAATGACTTTCCCAAAATAAAGAAATATTGAGGATTTAATAATAAAATCAAATAAGATTTTATTTCGGAGTTTTCGGTGTTTTATTTGAATTTAGGAAAAATGTGCGTTTTTCAAAATTGCTTTTAGGTCCCAAATAAATGTTCACCTTGTGCGGCTTTATTTTAGAAGCCCGTGAAAACTTATTTCGGAATTCTTGGAGTCCGTTTAGTGTTTCTTTTTATTTTTCTTCTGCGCGTATATATAAAAAACGAACCGACCTACGGGCCGTGTCCTATCCGGACTCCGGCCCGACTCGCCCTTTATAAGCCGGGTGAGGCCCAGCCCCAGCCCCAGCAAACCCTAGCCGCCCCGTGCCCACGCGCCGCCGCCGCCCGCCTGCGCCGCCGCCGCCGGATTCCGCCGCCCGAGGTTCGCCGCGCCTCGACTTCCATGACATCGGTTTTTTTTAAAATAGATTGGATTTCGTCGGTTTTTCTGTCGGTTTTTTTAGATTCGGTTTTTTAAATAGATCGGTTTTTCCGGTTTATTTAAATAGTGAGCGTTCGTTCGTTCGTTCGTTCTAACGAACGTTCATCATTTTTCTTTTTCTTGGATTAAATCCACGTTTTTTCTGATCGCGATTCCTGATCCGATTTTCATTTTAATATAACTTTTCGCTCATTTATCGGAATCAGGCGATTCAAGCGCCTAGAGTTTCGTCTCGAAACCCTCTATCCGTTTAACCAACTTAAACAAGATTTTGCTACTGTAAAAATTGCCTTAGATCCATATTAGTAGAACGAAGTTGTTTTCTTTCGCCGTTTGACTTTCGTTGCTTCGTTCGATTTGATTTCTTTTTGCCAACCGGAGTTCTTAAGTTGAACCTTCTGGTTAGATCTCTTATTTGAGTTTTACCAGTGCATTAGTTGAGTACTTATTGTATGTTTGTTTGTTTGTCTGCGACAGAATACTCGGAGTGCGCCGCTTGTTACTTCGAATCGTTAGGTTTCCCGGATCATCAACAAGGCAAGTAACACTTTGATCATACCTTTTCTACTACCCAGTTTTATTGCATTAGATCAAATCCTCACACATTGCATGATTAGGATTCTAATTAAATTGTGGGATGGGAAGTAGTTGAGGTAGTACCTATTACCTGTTCATTATCAAACCTTTGGGAGTTACTTCTACGTTTGCTTATTATGCCATGCTATGCTAGTAGACGTGGATTGGGTGAGTGATATCCATGACAGATGTGAGTTTTGTTAATTAATGGTTTATCTAAGGTGGCAAATTAAACACACATCTAGGTGGATTGAGGCACCTGGGTATTCCAGGACTTGTCTGTTTTCTTTTGGACCGCCACCCAGGCTCAAAGGGATCATGAGACTATTCATACTAGAAACTTCCGTGTGCAGCCACAAGCTATTATGGGCTCTAGCATAGTTGACTAAGGCGTGCGAACTCTTTCAGTGGTAGACTAGCAGATGTAGGGGATGTAGGTGGTACGGTCTACCCGATCGTAAGGTACTAGCGCTTTTGAAAGACTATGTCTCGGTCACCTGTCTTCTCAAACACCATCTAGTGCGAGAAACCAAACGGAGGCGATCGAGTCTTGTGGGGAAAAGTGCGCAAACCTCTCCAGAGTGTAATAAACTAATCATGGTTAGCCGTGTCCCCGGTTATGGACATCTTGAGTATCTAGTACTTGGATTATCATGTGAATCTCAACATGTTACTCTAAATTAATTTTGTTGGGTTATGTTAAATGATGATGCTTAATTGGGATTGAGAATGCTGTCAACCATTCTCAATGTTTAACAACTACCCTGGTAGTTAAATAAATTCTATTCCTTTGAAGTAGGGAAAAATTGGCTTTACGCAAAACTGTAACCATAGAGCTTTCCACCAGCCAAATATGCATATAGTATAGCTGTTTCATTGCATTACTCTCTACGTGTTACCTTGCCAACATATTCCATGTGCTGACCCGTTTTTGGCTGTAACATTAATGTTGCAGACTTTTCAGACGACAATTAAGGAGTTTTTAGGTCGTGGTTCTATACTCAGTGATGTCGTTGGAGTTGATGGACTCACTTATCTTCCAAGCCTTCCGCTGTTATCATATTTAGATGGCCTTAAGCCATATTTATTGTCATAAGTTCTCTTTTGAGACACTCGATGTAATAAGTGTGTGATTGCTACTCTGCTATAAATCCTTCGAGTACTGTGTGGTGTTAGCATTACTGATCCAGGGATGACACCGGAGCACAGAGATCAGACTATTTGAGGTCTGGTCGCTATAGAGATGGTATCAGAGCACACACTGACTGTAGGACACGACCACTAAGCTAAAAGACCTAGATCACTTTTCACTCTCTTCTCTTCTGACTTCTCATCTTTTCTACTCTTTAGGATGGCGGGTGCAAGGAACAAGTTCACGCAACCGGATGAAGATACACCCCTTGGACGTCACTTGAAGGAAGTCACTAGATACCTGAACATAGGAGTACCAAGCTTCACCGGAACCTACAACGCCACTTTACCTGAAGAAGAGCACTGGATGATTGAAGTTCAAGTTCCAGGAAGGATATTCATGCCAGTCACTGAGGCCATAGAGTTTTCTTTTGATGCCCCAACTTGGAGTCTAGGAAAGAGCATGGCAGCTCACATCGCCATGGGACGCATCGGAGAAGTCTACCGCAAGGATCTCAAGGATACTATCTACCAGATTTGTGGGCGCCGAGATGAGCATTGGGAGATGATCAGCACCAGGAAGGATAGATCAATTGCAGCTTTTATCCAAGAGTTAAACCAGCACATTCGATGACAAGAGAACCAGATGTGTGCCGACATGATAGATCTGAAGAAGGCTAATACTAGAATCAAGGAACTGGAGGAAGAACTCAAGGCTACACGTGAAGATTATGAAGAGGAAATTGAAGTACTGGTGGAGAAGAATGACGACCTGATCAAGAAGATTGGAATATTTATGGGAGGCCCTACGCCAGTAGATGAAGACGAAGAACCGAAGGAGATTATCCCGGAAGACTACATCATCATCGACGACACCGACACGGATCAAGATAGTAGCGATGATGACTATGTTGATGAAGCTGGAGCAGATATCATGGAGTCTGCAACCGAAGAATATTTCTAGTAGACCACCTCAGCAGTAGTAGAAGTCCACCATGTAAATATAGTAGTCCGAGGACTTTTGCGATAGATAGATCGATTGTATGCCCTTGTTTGATTGAATGAAGTGAATTGTTTTCTTTTGCCTCATGTGCATATGGGTAGTGTTTTCTCTTTAGACCCCCTCTATTCTTACATCTCATCTTTTCTAAACCCTCATATGTCTCCGAGACGTGACCCCGAATTTTCCTTTCCACCGGAGCTCACCCAGTTGATCCAGCAGCAGAACACATTGATACAGTTGCTAGTCCAGAATCAAAATTAGGGGAACAACAACAACAACCCACCACCACCACCACCACCTGTTGACCACTTAGCCTGTTTTCTTAGGCTGAATCCGCCGGTAGCCAGTAGCACCGAGCTGATAGTAGCAGATGATTGGCTCTGCAAGACAGCTAGGGAGTTGACCACAACAGGATGCACAGATGCGGAGAAGGTGAAGTTTGCCGCACATCAGCTAGAAGGACCCGCAGCATCATGGTGGGAGAATTTCACCGCCACTTTCCCTGTCGACCCTGTCACATGGGACCAGTTTCAGCAGGCTTTTCATACTGCACATATTTCAGCAGGAGCTATGGCCATGAAGAAGTGTGAGTTTTGCAACTTGCGCCAAGGAGGACGGACAGTTGGCAAGTATGTGGAGGATTTTAGTAAGTTAGCCCGTTATGCCCCAGATGACGTTGCTACAGATGCAGCTAAGCAGGAGAAGTTTCTAGAAGGACTGAATGATGAGTTGAGCATGCAGCTGATGGTAGCCACCTTCAACAACTACCAGGAGTTGGTAGATCGTGATCTTATGATTGAAGGGAAGTAGCAGCAAATTGAGAACCGCAAGAGAAAGTATGGACAAGGGAAGTACAATTCAGGAGCTCAGCAGAAACCACGTTTTACCCCTAGACCGGGAGGACATTTTCAGCATACCCATGGAGGAGGTAGCTCCCACAATCACAATAAGAATGGTAATGGCAATGGAGGAAGTAACGGCCAGAATCGCACCAACCCATCAACCCCAGCCAAGAAGGACCTGAGCCAAGTCACTTGCTTTAAGTGTCAGAAGACCGGACATTATGCCAATGAATGTCCTGAAGGCCAAAATGCGAATGGAAGTTCTGGGAAGAAGCCGAACCCTTTCAACAGGGGACAGGTGAACCACGTTAGCGTGGAGGAGGTTGAAGCTCAGCCCGATGCAGTAATAGGTAAGTTTTTGGTTAAGTCATTTACTGCACTCGTTCTTTTTGATACTGGTGCATCGCATTCATACATCTCAAGGGGATTTGTGGATAAGTATAACCTATCAACCCAAGCCCTTAGGTCACCCATGTTAGTAACCTCGCCTGGAGCACAGTATGTGGCTAGTCTATGGTGTGATCGGTTACCATTAAGGATTGGTGACTATGTTTTTCCCTCAGACCTAATAGTATTGGAATCCCAAGGATTGGATGTGATATTAGGCATGGATTGGTTATCAAAGTATGAAGGGAATATTGAATGAGCTAGTAAGTCAATTTTGCTTACCACCCCAGAAGGGAGAAGGATCAAGTATGTATCCCGGCATGTGCCAAAGAGGACCCAAGTAAATTTCTTAACAGGAGTTGTGCAGGAGGAAGTACCAGTGGTAAGGGATTTTCCTGAAGTATTTCCAGAAGAGTTGCCAGGCATGCCACCGGATAGAGATATTGAGTTTTTGATTGAGCTATTGCCAGTCACAGGGCCAATATCAAAGAGACCATATAGGATGCCAGCAAAGGATTTGGTGGAAATTAAGAAGCAGATTAAGGAGTTACTGGATAAAGGATATATTCGCCCAAGTTCTTCGCCTTGGGGATCGTCAGTACTTCTAGTGGAGAAGAAGGATGGATCGTTAAGGATGGTTGTTGATTATCAATGATTGAATGAAGTAACGATCAAGAACAAGTACCCACTACCAATGATCAACAATCTGTTTGATCGATTGCAAGGAGCTAAGGTATTTTCCAAGATCGATCTGCGATCAGGATACCACCAGTTGAAGATTCGAGAACAGGATATTCCGGAGACAGCTTTTACCACCAGGTATGGGCTGTACGAGTATACCGTTATGTCATTTGGTCTGACTAACGCACCTGCCTATTTTATGAACACGATGAATAAAGTGTTTATGGAGTTTTTGGATAAGTTCGTCGTAGTGTTCATTGATGATATCCTGGTTTATTCAAAGAATGAAGAGGAGCATAAGGAGCATTTGCGTTTGGTACTTGGAAAGCTCAAAGAACATCAATTATATGCCAAGTTCAGCAAATGTGAGTTTTGGTTGAAGGAAGTAGGATTCCTCGGACACGTTATATCCGGAGAAGGAATAGCAGTAGACCCACAAAAGTTGATACCGTGACCAAGTGGGAAACCCCAACAACAGCTGGAGAGATCCGGAGTTTTCTTGGACTCGCAGGATACTACCGGAGATTTATTGAGAATTTCTCAAAGATTGCGAAGCCTATGACAGAGTTGTTAAAGAAAGATACCAAGTTCATATGGACAGAGGAATGTGAGGCTAGTTTTCAGGAGTTGAAGAAATGTTTGGTTACCTCACCGGTGTTGATTTTGCCAGACCAGACCAAAGATTATGAGGTGTATTGCGACGCTTCACGTCGAGGACTTGGAGCAGTGCTTATGCAGGAAGGGAGAGTTGTTTCATATGCCTCAAGACAACTGAAGCCTCATGAGTTGAATTATGCTACGCATGATTTGGAGTTAGAAGTCGTAGTGCATGCATTGACAACATGGAGACATTTTCTGATTGGAAATCATTGTGAGGTGTACATGGATCATAAGAGTTTGAAATACATCTTCACACAGAAGGAGTTAAACCTCAGACAAAGGAGATGGTTGGAGCTCATCAAGGATTATGATATGAAATTGCATTATCACCCCGGAAAGGCTAATGTAGTAGCTGACGCATTAAGCCATAAGAGCCATGTCAATACGTTAATGACGGGAGAAATACCCAAGGAGTTAGCAGAAAATCTTCATGAACTATGTGTGGAAATAGTTCCTAGAGGCTATGTAGCAGCATTGGAGATTCAGTCAACTTTGATGGATAGAATCAGAGAAGCTTAAAAGACCGACAAAGAAATTGCCACTATTAAGGAGAAACTAAGCAAAGGAAAAGCTAAAGGATTTCGTGAGGATGAGCATGACACCCTATGGTTTGAAGACTGCGTTTACGTGCCCAATGACCCGGAGATCAGGAAGTTGATTTTGCAAGAGGCACATGATTCACCATATTCAATTCACCCAGGAAATACCAAGATGTATTTGGATTTAAAAGATATTTTTTGGTGGACCGGAATGAAGAAGGATATTGCGGAGTATGTAGCAGTTTGTGAATTATGTCAGAGAGTAAAGGAAGAGCATCAGAAGCCAGCAGGATTGTTACAACCATTGTCGATACCCGAATGGAAGTGGGATAATCTAGGCATGGATTTTATCACGGGATTACCCAGGACTCGTTCAGGCTATGACTCGATTTGGGTTGTAGTCGATCGATTGACGAAAGTAGCTCATTTCATCCCAGTAAAGACCACTTACACCAGTGTTAAGTTGGCAAAGATATACATGACCATGATCGTATGTCTGCATGGAGTTCCAAGGAGTATCATATCAGATAGAGGAACCCAGTTTACCTCAAAGTTCTGGAAGCAGTTGCATGAAACTTTGGGTACCAGGCTAGAATTCAGTACAGCTTTTCATCCACAGACAGATGGACAGACCGAGAGAGTCAATCAGATTTTGGAGGATATGCTGAGAGCTTGTGCGCTAGATTATGGATCTAGTTGGGACGATAATTTGCCATATGCAGAGTTCTCCTACAACAACAGTTACCAAACTAGTTTAAAGATGGCCCCTTTCGAAGCCTTGTACGGAAGGAGGTGCAGGACTCCGTTATCATGGGACGAAGTTGGAGACCGCCAGTTGTTTGCACCTGACTTGATTAAAGAGTCTGAACAGAAGGTGAAGTTGATTCGTGATAGGCTCAAGGTAGCCTAGTCCAGACAGAAAAGTTATGCAGATTCTAAACACAAGGAGACAGTTTACGAAGTTGGAGATAGAGCTTATCTTCGAGTATCTCCACTTCGAGGAACAAAGCGTTTTGGAGTTAAATGGAAGTTAGCGCCACGATTTGTAGGACCCTACCGAGTTTTGGAACGTATGGGAGAAGTGGCCTACAAGTTGGAATTGCCTGAAGGATTGTCAGGAGTTCATGATGTGTTCCACATTTCCCAGTTGAAGAAGTGCCATGCGGAGATGGCTGACATACCGTTGAGAGACACAGTGCCATTGGAAACTATTCAGTTGGATAACGATTTGACCTACGAGGAGAAACCAGTTAAGATCCTCGAATTTGCCAGTCGAGTCACTCGCAGCAAGGTTATCAAGTTTTGCAAAGTTCAGTGGAACCACCACACAGAGGATGAAGCCACCTGGGAGCGAGAGGAAGATTTGCACAAGGACCACCCTCACCTATTTTCTAGCCAACCCGAATCTCGAGGGTGAGATTCATCTTAAGGGGGGTAAGTTTGTAACATCCCAAATTTCCAATTTGGATCATCTATGCATATCATATTTTATTTTGCATTTTGGTTGATCCTAGAAATTCTACGCAACTCAATGACCCACGGAGAGAGTTGGGAATTTCGTTATTTTCATATTTGAGTTTTCTCAAATTTTGAGAATAGGATCATTGATTTTATTTATTTTATCATCAATTATTTCTATAACAAAAATATGAGAGAGGGAATAAAATGACTTTCTAAAAATAAAGAAATATTGAGGATTTAATAATAAAATCAAATAAGATTTTATTTCGGAGTTTTTCGGTGTTTTATTTGAATTTAGGAAAATGTGTGTTTTTCAAAATTGCTTTTAGTTCCCAAATAAATGTTCACCTTGTGCAGCTTGATTTTAGAAGCCCGTGAAAATTTATTTCGGAATTTTTGGAGTCCGTTTAGTATTTATTTTTATTTTTCTTCTGCGCGTATATAAAAAAACGAACTGACCTACGGGCCGTGTCCTATCCGGACTCCGACCCGACTCGCCCTTTATAAGCCGGAGGAGGCCCAGCCCCAGCCCCAGCAAACCCTAGCCGCCCCGTGCCCACGCGCCGCCGCTGCCGCCCGCCTGCGCTGCCGTCGCCGCCGGATTCCGTCGCCCGAGGTTCGCCGCGCCTCGACTTCCGTGCCATCATTTTTTAAAAAAAAAAATAGATCGGATTTCGTTGGTTTTTCCGTCGGTTTTTTTAGATTCTGTTTTTTTAAATAGATCGGTTTTCCGATTTATTTAAATAGTGAGCGTTCGTCTGTTCGTTCGTTCTAACGAACATTCATCGTTTTTCTTTTTCTCAGATTAAATCCGCGATTTTTCTGATCGCGATTCCGGATCCGATATTCGTTTTGGTATAACTTTTCGCTTGTTTATCAGAATCAGGCGATTCAAGCGCCTAGAGTTTCGTCTCGAAACTCTCTATCCATTTAACCAACTTAAACAAGATTTTGCTACTGTAAAAATTGCCTTAGATCCAGATTAGTAGAATGAAGTTGTTTTCTTTCGCCATTTGACTTTCGTTGCTTCGTTCGATTTGATTTCTTTTTGCCAACCAGAGTTCTTAAGTTGAACCTTCTGGTTAGATATCTTATTTGAGTTTTACCTATGCATTAGTTGAGTACTTTTTGTATGCTTGTTTGTTTGTCTGCGATAGAATACCCGGAGTGCGCCACTTGTTACATCGAATTGTTTGGTTTCCCGGATCATCAGCAAGGCAAGTAACACTTTGATCATACCTTTTCTACTACCCAGTTTTATTGCATTAGATCAAATCCTCACACATTGCATGATTAGGATTCTAATTAAACTGTGGGATGTGAAGTAGTTGAGGTAGTACCTATTACCTGTTCATTATCAAACCTTTGGGAGTTACTTCTACGTTTGCTTATTATGCCATGCTACGCTAGTAGACGTGGATTGGGTGAGTGATATCCATGACTGATGTGAGTTTTGTTAATTAATGGTTTATCTAAGGTGGCAACTTAAACACACATCTGGGTGGATTGAGGCACCTGGGTATTCCAGGACTTGCCTGTTTTCTTTTGGACCGCCACCCAGGCTCAAAGGGATCATGAGACTATTCATACTAGAAACTTCCGTGTGCAGCCACAAGCTATTATGGGCTCTAGAATAGTTGACTAAGTCGTGCGAACTCTTTCAGTGGTAGACTAGCAGATGTAGGGGATGTAGGTGGTACGGTCTACCCGATCGTAAGGTGCTAGCGCTTCTGAAAGACTATGTCCCGGTCATCCGTCTTCTCAAACACCATGTAGTGCGAGAAACCAAACAGAGGCGATCGAGTCTTGTGGGGAAAAGTGTGCAAACCTCTGCAGAGTGTAATAAACTAATCATGGTTAGCCATGTCCCCGGTTATGGACATCTTGAGTATCTAGTACTTGGATTATCATGTGAATCTCAACATGTTACTCTAAATTAATTTTGTTGGGTTATGTTAAATGATGATGCTTAATTGGGATTGAGAATGCTGTCAACCATTCTCAATGTTTAACAACTACCCTGATAGTTAAATAAATTCTATTCCTTTGAAGTAGGGAAAAATTGGCTTTACGCAAAACTGTAACCATAGAGCTTTCCACCAGCCAAATATGCATATAGTATAGCTGTTTCATTCCATTACTCTCTACGTGTTACCTTGCCAACATATTCCATGTGCTGACCCGTTTTTGGCTGCAACATTAATGTTGCAGACTTTTCAGACGACAATTAAGGAGTTTTTAGGTCGTGGTTCTATACTCAGTGATGCCGTTGGAGTTGATGGACTCACTTATCTTCCAAGCCTTCCGCTGTTATCATATTTAGATGGCCTTAAGCCATATTTATTGTCATAAGTTCTCTTTTGAGACACTCGATGTAATAAGTGTGTCATTGCTACTCTGCTATAAATCCTCTGAGTACTGTGTGGTGTCAGCATTACTGATCCAGGGATGACACCGGAGCACAGAGATCAGACTGTTTGAGGTCTGGTCTCTACACAAAGTATGACTCTATATGAATGCCTCCGGCAGTGTACCGGGAAGGGCAATGAATCAAGAGTGACATGTATGATAAATTATGCATGGTGGCCTTACCACAAATATGATGTGAACTAAGTGATCATGCAAGGCAATATGACAATGATGATGTGTGTCATGATGAACGGAACGGTGGAAAGTTGCATGGCAATATATCTCGGAATGGCTATGGAAATGCCATAATAGGTAGGTATGGTGGCTGTTTTGAGGAAGGTATAATGAGGTTTATGTGTGATAAAGCGTATCATATCATGGGGTTTGGATACACCGGCGAAGTTTGCACCAACTCTCAAGGTGAGAAAGGTCAATGCACGATATTGAAGAGGCTAGCAATGATGGAAGGTGAGAGTGCATACCCATGGGTATGATTATACGATATGCATCACACAATCTCAGATTCATCTATTCAACCAACACAAAGAACTTCACAGAGTGCCCCAAAGTTACGACCGGAGAGTCAACATGAAAATGTGTGCCAACCCCTATGCATAAGTTCACGAGGTCACGGAACTCGCATGTTGATCACCAAAACATACATCAAGTTGATCACGTGATATCCCATTATCGCCACAGGTAAGCACATGCAAGACATACATCAAGTGTTCTCAAATCCTTAAAGACTCAATCCAATAAGATAACTTCAAAGGGAAAACTCAATCCATTACAAGAGAGTAGAGGGGGAGAAGCATCATAAGATCCAACTATAATAGCAAAGCTCGCGATACATCAAGATCGTGCCAAATCAAGAACACGAGAGAGAGAGAGAGAGAGAGAGAGAGATCAAACACATAGCAACTGGTACATACCCTCAGCCCCGAGGGTGAACTACTCCCTTCTCGTCATGGAGAGCGCCGAGATGATGAAGATGGACACCAGAGAGGGATTCCCCCCCTCCGGCAGGGTGCCGGAATGGGTCTAGATTGGTTTTCGGTGGCTACAGAGGCTTGCGGCGGTGGAACTCCTGATCTAGGTTTCTTTCTGGAAGTTTGGGGTTATATAAGAGATGTTGGAGTCGGAAACAAGTCAGGGGGGTCCCCGAGGCGGCCACGAGGTAGGCGGGCGCGCCTAGTGGGGTAGGGCGCGCCCCCACCCTCGTGGTGGCCTTGGGACTCTTCTGGCCCATCTTCGGTACTCCGTGGGCTTCTTCTGGTCCAAAAATGATCTTCGTGAAATTTCAGCTCAATTGGACTCCGTTTGATTTTCCTTTTCTGCGATACTCAAAAACAAGGGAAAAACAGAAACTCGCACTTGGATCTAGGTTAATAGGTTAGTCCCAAAAATCATATAAAATAGCATATAAATGCATATAAAACATCCAAGGTTGATAATATAATAGCATGGAACAATAAAAAATTATAGATACGTTGGAGACGTATCACCGAACAACCTTCGGTTCATCAAAACACATAAACTCATAATACCGATCGTCATCGAACGTTAAGCGTGCGGACCCTATGGGTCCGAGAATTATGTATACATGACCAAGACTCACTTCCGGTCAATAACCAATAGCGGAACCTGTATGCTCATATTGGTTCCTACATATTCTACGAAGATCTTTATCGGTCAAACCGCATAACAACATACGTTGTTCCCTTTGTCATCGGTATGTTACTTGCCCGATATTCGATCGTTGGTATCTCAATACCTAGTTCAATCTCATTACCAGCAAGTCTCTTTACTCGTTTGGTAATGCATCATCCCGCAACTAACTCATTAGTCACAATGCTTGCAAGGCTTATAGTGATGCGCATTACCAAGAGGCCTAGAGATACCTCTCCGATACTTAGAGTGACAAATCCTAATCTCGATCTATGCCAACTCAACAAGCACAATTGGAGACACCTATAGAGCACCTTTATTATCACCCAGTTACGTTGTGACGTTTGGTAGCACACAAAGTGTTCCTCCGGTATTCAGAAGTTGCATGGTCTCATAGTCATAGGAACATGTATAAGTTATGGAGAAAGCAATAGAAACAAACTAAACGATCATCGTGCTAAGCTAACAGATGGTTCAAGTCAATCACATAATTCTCTAATGATGTGATACCATTAATCAATTGACAACTCATGTCTGTGGTTAGGAAACATAACCATCATTGATTCAACGAGCTAATCAAGTAGAGGCAAACTCCGATCCAGCCAAGTGTTGAGGGAGAGTTTCATCAGTACGACGGCGTGATGACGGTGATGATGTTCTACCGATGTGGGGCTTCGCCTAAGCACTGCAACGATATGACCGAGGTGGAATATGGTGGAAGGGGGCACTGCACACGACTAAGGAACGATCACGAATATCAACTTATGTGTCATGGGGTGCCCCCTTGCCTCCATATATAAAGGAGGGAGAGGGGGAGGTGCGTCCGGCCCTAGGGGTGCGCCTGGAGGAGTCCTACTCCCACCGGGAGTAGGACTCCCCCCCTCTTGCCTTGTTGGAGAAGGAAAGGGGAAGGGGAAAGAGGAAAGGGGGCGCTGCCCCCCTCCCTTGTCCTATTCGGACTAGGGGGAGGGGGCGCGCGGCCTGCCCTGGCCGGCCCTCCTCTTCTCCCTTAGGGCCCATGTAGGCCCATTAACCCCCGCGGGGGTTCCGGTAACCCCCCCGGTACTCCGGTAAAATCCCGATTTCACCCGGAACGTTTCCGATATCCAAGTATAGGCTTCCAATATATCAATCTTTATGTCTCGACCATTTAGAGACTCCTCATCATGTCCATGATCACATCCGGGACTCCGAACAACCTTCGGTACATCAAAACACAAAAACCCTAATTACGATCGCCACCGAACTTTAAGCGTGCGGACCCTACGGGTTCGAGAACTATGTAGACATGACCGAGACACGTCTCCGGTCAATAACCAATAGTGGAACATGGATGCTCATATTGGCTCCTACATATTCTACGAAGATCTTTATCGGTCAGACCGCATAACAACATACGTTGTTCCCTTTGTCATCGGTATGTTACTTGCCCGAGATTCGATCGTCGGTATCTCAATACCTAGTTCAATCTCATTACTGGCAAGTCTCTTTACTCGTTCCATAATACATCATCCCGCAACTAACTTATTAGTTGCAATGCTTGCAAGGCTTGAGTGATGTGCATTACCGAGAGGGCCCAGAGATACCTCTCCGACAATCGGAGTGACAAATCCTAATCTCGAAATACGCCAACCCAACAAGTACCTTTGGAGGCACCTGTAGAGCTCCTTTATAATCACCCAGTTACGTTGTGACGTTTGGTAGCACACAAAGTGTTCCTCCGGTAAACGGGAGTTGCATAAACTATAAGTCATAGGAACATGTATAAGTTATGAGGAAAGCAATAGCAACAAACTAAACGATCAAGTGCTAAGCTAACGGAATGGGTCAAGTCAATCACATCATTCTCCTAATGATGTGATCCCATTAATCAAATGACAACTCATATCTATGGCCAGGAAACATAACCATCTTTGATCAACGAGCTAGTCAAGTAGAGGCATACTAGTGACACTCTGTTTGTCTATGTATTCACACATGTATTATGTTTCTGGTTAATACAATTCTAGCATGAATAATAAACATTTATCATGATCTAAGGAAATAAATAATAACTTTTATTATTGCCTCTAGGGCATATTTCCTTCCAGTCTCCCACTTGCACTAGAGTCAATAATCTAGATTACACAGTAATGATTCTAACACCCATGGAGCCTTGGTGCTGATCATGTTTTGCTCGTGGAAGAGGCTTAGTCAGCGGGTCTGCAACATTCAGATCCGTATGTATCTTGCAAATTTCTATGTCTCTCACTTGGACTAAATCCCGAATGGAATTGAAGCGTCTCATGATGTGCTTGGTTCTATTATGAAATCTGGATTCCTTTGCCAAGGCAATTGCACCAGTATTGTCACAAAAGATTTTCATTGGACCCGATGCACTAGGTATGACACCTAGATCGGATATGAAGTCCTTCATCCAGACTCCTTCATTTGTTGCTTTCGAAGCAGCTATGTACTCCGCTTCACATGTAGATCCCGCCACAACGCTTTGTTTAGAACTGCACCAACTGACAGCTCCACTGTTTAATGTAAACACATATCCGGTTTGCGATTTAGAATCGTCCGGATCAGTGTCAAAGCTTGCATCAACGTAACCATTTACGATGAGCTCTTTGTCACCTCCATATACGAGAAACATATCCTTAGTCCTTTCAGGTACTTCAGGATGTTCTTGACCGCTGTCCAGTGATCCACTCCTGGATTACTTTGGTACCTCCCTGCTAGACTTATAGCAAGGCACACATCAGGTCTGGTACACAGCATTGCATACATGATAGAGCCTATGGCTGAAGCATAGGAAACATCTTTCATTTTCTCTCTATCTTCTGCTGTGGTCAGAAATTGAGTCTTACTCAACTTCACACCTTGTAACACAGGCAAGAACCCTTTCTTTGCTTGATCCATTTTGAACTTCTTCAAAATTTTGTCAAGGTATGTGCTTTGTGAAAGTCCAATTAAGCATCTTGATCTATCTCTATAGATCTTAATGCCTAATATGTAAGCAGCTTCACCGAGGTCTTTCATTGAAAAACTCTTATTCAAGTATCCCTTTATGCTATCCAGAAATTCTATATCATTTCCAATCAATAATATGTCATCCACATATAATATCAGAAATGCTACAGAGCTCCCACTCACTTTCTTGTAAATACAGGCTTCTCCAAAAGTCTGTACAAAACCAAATGCTTTGATCACACTATCAAACCGTTTATTACAACTCTGAGAGGCTTGCACCAGTCCATAAATGGATCGCTGGAGCTTGCACACTTTGTTAGCTCCCTTTGGATCGACAAAACCTTCTGGTTGCATCATATACAACTCTTCTTCCAGAAATCCATTCAGGAATGTAGTTTTGACATCCATCTGCCAAATTTCATAATCATAAAATGTGGCAGTCGCTAACATGATTCGGACAGACTTAAGCATCGCTACGGGTGAGAAGGTCTCATCGTAGTCAATCCCTTGAACTTGTCGAAAACCTTTCGCAACAAGTCGAGCTTTGTAGACAGTAACATTACCGTCAGCGTCAGTCTTCTTCTTGAAGATCCATTTATTCTCAATTACTTGCCCATCAACGGGAAAGTCAACCAAAGTCCACACTTTGTTCTCATACATGGATCCCATCTCAGATTTCATGGCTTCTAGCCATTTTGCGGAATCTGGGCTCACCATCGCTTCTTCATAGTTCGTAGGTTCATCATGATCTAGTAGCATGACTTCCAGAACAGGATTACTGTACCACTCTGGTGCGGATCTGTAACGCCCACGATTGCGGCTATATCTCCCACGTGTCGGAGCACGACTTAGAGGCATAACCGCATTGTAAGCAATGTCGCAAATGAGGTAATCTTCACACAACCCATGTAATGAATAAGGAAAGAGGTACATAGTTGGCTTACAATCGCCACTTCACACAATACATGAATATAGCATTACATCATCAAGATACAATCAAGGTCCAACTATGGAACCAAAATAAAAGAAGACCACCCCTAATTCTATAGATCCCCGATCGACCCGACTGGGCTCCACTACTGATCAACTAAAACGAAACAACACAATGAACAGAATCTTCATCGAGCTCCTCCTTGAGCTGGGTTGCATCACCTGCACGGTTTCATCGGCACCTGCAACTGGTTTTGGAAGTAATCTATGAGTCACGGGGACTCAGCAATCTCACACCCTCGCGATCAAGACTATTTAAGCTTATAGGAAGGGTAAAAGGTATGAGGTGGAGCTGCAGCAAGCACTAGCATATATGGTGGCTAACATACACAAATGAGAGCGAGAAGAGAAGGCAAAGCACGTTCAAGAATCTATGATCAAGAAGTGATCCTAGACTACTTACGTTCAAGCATTACTCCAACACCGTGTTCACTTCCCGTACCCCGCCGAGAAGAGACAATCACGGCTACACACGCGGTTGATGCATTTTAATTAAGGTAAGTTTTAGGTTTTCTACAACCGGACATTAACAAATTCCCATCTGCCCATAACCGTGGGCACGGCTTTCGAAAGTTCAAATCCCTGCAGGGGTGTCCCAACTTAGCCCGTCACAAGCTCTCACGGTCAATGAAGGATATTCCTTCTCCCAAGACAACCCGATCAGACTCGGAATCCCGATTACAAGACATCTCGACAATGGTAAAATAAGACCAGTAAAGCCACCCGAATGTGCCGACAAATCCCGATAGGAGCTGCACATATCTCGTTCTCAGGACACACCGGATTGTCCAAGGTTCTGGTAGGCCAGCCCAGAGTTGCCCCTGGTGGCCACCGGCAGCTGACAGGTTGGACCAACACTCAGAGGAGCACTGGCCCAGGGGTTTAAATAAAGATGACCCTTGAGTCTGTAGAACCCAAGGGAAAGAAAAGGCTAGGTGGCAAATGGTAAAACCAATGTTGGGCCTTGCTGAAGGAGTTTTATTCAAGGTGAACTATCAAGGAGTTCCCATTATAACCCAACCGCGTAAGGAATGCAAAATCAAGGAATATAACACCGGTATGACGGAAACTAGGGCGGCAAGTGTGGAACAAAACACCAGGCATAAGGCCGAGCCTTCCACACTTTACCAAGTATATAGATGCATTAATTAAATAAGAGATATTGTGATATCCCAACAAAAATCCATGTTCCAACAAGGAACAAGATATCCATGTTCCAACAAGGAACAAACTTCATCTTCACCTGCAACTAACAACGCTATAAGAGGGGCCGAGCAAAGCGGTAACATAGCCAAACAACGGTTTGCTAGGACAAGGTGGATTAGAGGCTCATGGCAAAATGGGAGTCCTGATATAGCAAGTGGTAGGTATCGCAGCATAGGCATAGCAATAGAGCGAGCAACTAGCAAGCAAAGATAGAAGGGATTTCGAGGGTATGGTCATCTTGCCTGAGATCCCGCAAGGAAGAAGAACGAGTCCATGAAGAAGACAAATAGACAAAGTCGGACGAATCCTCACAAACGCGACGTTATCGGAACTAACCCGAAGAAGCAACACCGGAAAGAAGCAAACAACATAGTAAACAACCACCACATATGCATGACATGATGCACAACCAAGTATGATGCATGTCCGGTTTAATGAGGCATGGCATGGCAAAGTGCAACAAACAATACTACAAATTAAGTGGAGCTCAATATGCATCGGGATGCATATTGACGAAACACCACATCAATTATTTAGTTCTCTCTCGTTTAGGTACTCAACAATATTAAATGTTGTTAAACATGGCAAGAGGAGAAACATAAGAAATTATCTATTTAGGCAAGTTTAAATAAGGCCAGAAATAACAAACAACAAATCCGGTAAATCCCCATATGCAAATTATCCATTTGGTGCAACAACAATTTTAAACATTTAAATGTTATTATCATGATGCGAATGACATGTGCAAGTTTATGCAATTTTATTAAAATTTGACAAGAGCATTATGAAGCATTTGTCACCGTGGTGGAAAGGAAAAGGGGTGCCACGGCAATGATACCGAAAACGATGCCACGGCAGCGTTCCGGTTCCGGTAACTCGATTGAGATACTGATGCAAAGGAGAACTGTGCGGATGCATGCAAAATATGGTGGGGCGCTCCCGAATTCCGGGTGTCCCACGAGTTAGTGGCATGGAAACGAGTGACAATACGGACATGGTGCAGACAAAGGGTGCATCTCATCCAACATGCATTCATTCGTTCACGGGCGTCGTCTCGGGGTTATACCTTCGAGGTGAGACTTTTTGGAACGGATCAAGTTCGTAGCGGAAGTAGACGGTCTCGCCACGTTCGTAGTGGTAGTAGTTGTACTCATGTCGTAGTGGAAGTAGTGGTTCACGTCGATGGTAGTGGCACAAAGAAATCATGGATAAACTTGGAGGGTCATCGTTAGTCGTTCACGGGTCTTCGGTGATGGTTGTGGTACACGTTCTGTAGAAGTATGGGCGGCAGTAGTGGTACATGTCTATCGTTGCACGGGTTTCCATAGATGTTCGGGGTCACGGTGAGGAACTTGATGCATCGTTGGACTTGGCGACCGAGGAATCCCGCATAGGCATACACGAGTCGTAGTCGAACTTGACGGTTTCGTTACACGGTTCTTTGGAGACGATAATGGTGTACGGGTCTTTTGGCCCTGATAGTCGTACACACATCCGAAGAGGAACTCGGCGTTCCGATGCGGTGTAGGGGTACATGTCGACGGTCGTCGTGGTACTTGGCGTTTCGTTCAGCACTCTTTCGAGCATCCGTGTGATCTTGTTGGTGGTGTACTTGGCGATTTCCAAAGCGACCTTGACGCATCCGTTCATAGAGGTACTTGGTGGTTTCGTTCAGTCGGTCTTGCCGGTCTCGGTAATGTAGTTGTACAATAGCGTCATCGAACTTGTCGAACCCAAACTCTTGGAGGACCGTCGTGGTACTTGGTGTTTCATGTAACTAGCGTCCTTTCGACCTTGATGGAGAAGAAACAACACGCCCACAGCGCCCAATGGGGATGGTCCTGCAGCAACAGGAGGTCGATGGTGGAGCAGCAACAAGACGAAGAGCTCGGCGGCCTGGACTCACCGGTCGGGAGCAACAGCAAGACGAAGAGCTCGGTGGCCTGGACTCGTCGTTCGGAGTGACGACAGGGTCACCGGGTGGCACAGGGAAGAAGCAGCATCGGACGGCGAGGTGATTGTGCTGCCGGTGCCCCGCGAAGGCAGCAAGGCCAGGGAGGCGCAGTAGCGAAGCATGGCTCGCGAGCAGAGGAGGAAATCATGGCGATGGTCATGGTCTCCGGTGGCAACCGGATGCGGGGAGGCACTGCCTCGGGCGCCGAGGTAGCTCGAGGGGGACCTCGGGAAGGGAGGTGCACGACCGGAGGGAGGCGGAGCAGTGGACGGCAAGACGAGCCGAGCGCGTGGGAGGCCGGTCCGGGTGCCATGGCGAGACGGTGGCGCAGAGGCGCGAGGCGAGCAGCTGGAGCGACAGCCGAGGGAGGCGTGACGAGGAGCAGGTGGAAGAGGCGCTCGGCGGGTCGAGGTTGAGCTCGCGCGCGAGGGCAGAGTGTGAGGGCTCGGGGCTCCTCCCTAGTGCGTGAGGAAGAGAGCGAGAGGAGGGGGGTTTCGAGCAGAGCGCTACAGGGAGATGGGCATCGAGGAGATGGCTCCTGGCGGCGGTGAGGGAACGAGGGAAAGAGGGAGTAGCGATGCGGGAGGGGTTAGGGTAAGCAGTGGGGCTGATTGGGCCTGGCCTTGGGCCGGCGCGTGAGAGAGGGAGGCCCAGCTGGGCTAGAATGGCTGCTGTGCCTCTTCTCTCTCTCTCTCAGAAATAACTTATTTTCTTTTAGTAGAAGAAAGAAAGAAAGAAAGAAAGAAAGAAAAGAGAGACATGAAAGATTAGGGAAGGAACCTAGGCAACGAATAATTTTCTTGAGGTCGCAAAAATGTGCTTGTTCCAAGAAAAAATAGAAAAAGCCAAGATTGAGATATTTAAATTCAAACTCATTTGATTTAAATTCAAATGTTTTGAATACGAAGTGAGGGTTGGGAAGGTCCAAAATGTTCGGATTTTTGGTGGAGCTCCGAAATATGATGAACGAATTTATGGACAAAGTTTGAGGTCAAGATGTGAGATAACAAAGGCCTGGGGAATTACTTGCAAGTGTGTTTTGGTGATTCCAAATTAATGGAATATTTATAATAGCTCCCTAAATATTAGGAGGATATGTTATAAAGAGAAGTCACTCTTCCCTCAATTTAAATGGATCGAAGATCCACACAATTTATTTAGTTGAGATGCAAAAGATTTATGACATGATGGCATGATGACATGATGCAAAGCAAAAATTAAAGGAGCAAGCAAAAATGAAACACACGGAGAAACCCGGAACCTATGGAAGTCTTCTCGAGCATCGGTCTTGGGGCGTTACAACACTCCACCACTACGAGAGGATCTCGTCCCGAGATCTAGGAAGGCACCGAAGAAAAAACGGAAGAGGAAAAGAAGAGGTAAAACTAAGTTGCTTCTTGACAAAAGAGTGAAACCAAAGAACCTTGAGAGGTTGAACAAATTTAAAAGAAGAAAACAACAGAGATGAACAAAGTTGAAAACACTCCGTTAGAAAAGAGGAACAAGGAAGAACAAATTCGGACAGCACTCCGGTTCAAAAGAGATGCCATACTTGATAAGGCGAAAAGATCTTGCGTAGATGACACAACACTCCGGTTAAATTGATAAGCATGAAAAGAACACGATCCTGACAAAACAAGAAGATGGGTTGAAGAGAGCAACATCATAATGCCTCCAGAACAAAAGAATAGTAGTCAGATCGTTGGAAATGAAAGAGTTGAGAAGAAAATGACATCTTCTACCACAATAGAATTTGAGAAGCATCCTTAGAAAGAAGTATTGAACGGAGTTGTTGGAAAATCAACAACGAAAACAAAAGGCTGCTTGTGGGCTTATGAAAACATCTCAAAGCTTAAGGTGAAATTCTGCCACTAACGAAAACAAGATTGGATTGATAAGAACAAGGAGACGAGAAACTTATTTCACCGGTAGGATAAATGAAGAACTTGGATCATTTATAAGCACCATAATTAGCAAAATCCTTAGGGAAAGCTTTAGGTGAAATATAACCCAAGATAAATCCAATGAAGAGGTTGATTTGTTGAAAAGATGTCTTGAGCGAAGAGAAAATGAATGGATTTAGATATGTCACTCTTCAAAACATGTGAATCATGAAACAAGAAGGGAAATTATCAACAATGACATAACACCACCTCAGATGATAAGGTAGAAAGAATTGCATTTTGGAATGCAAGATGAAGAATACTTAAGCTCCTCTGAAAAGAAATCTCAATGAACACTTCGAGAATGAATTAACTCCTTGATGAACCATCATGTAGAGCCTCCATGAAGAACTCCGGTAAAAGAATGATCAAACGAAAGGAAAGAAAAGTTGAAAACACAAGGTGAATCCTTGTAATGATTTCGATGAATCTCCGTGGTGATATAGTTACGAGAGCTTGGAACTCTTGGAAAAGAAAAGATAAAGCATCTGGAACCGAGAATGTGATATCACGAACCTCCGGAATAAGGAATTGAGTTTACCCGATGAAACAAGAATAAGAATTACATTATGCGTATCATTCACCAATTAAATTGATGATGAGAAAACGGATTTGGCATACTACTTATTCTCGTAAAAAGGATTAAGATAGATATAGCACAAATTTTCGGAAAATCTTCAATGAACCACCGGTAGGATTGAAACAACGAATGAATAAATATGATAACCATGGAAGAGAATCGTGAGGAAACCACCGTAAGAATTAAAATGATCAAGGAAAAGATATAGAAACACCAAGAAGAATTAGCACAAGAACGAAGATGCTTGAGGGGATTTTGATACAGTGAACGAAAAGATCATGAGCTGATTAGAGAAAACTTGAATGTTGCACCGGTAAGATTTGGAGAGCGAGAGCTGAAAGATGGAATGAATAAATCTGAGATGATGGGCTCCAGATAATGAAATTGAAAGGAATCTTGAATTGCTCCGGATAGGTGAAAAGAATTCTCACAATCAAAAACAATTATGAGAGGATGGCAACAAGCTAGAATGACGAACCTTTGAGAGAACGGATAAGATTAGGAGGAAAACTCTTCTTCGGTCTTCAAATGTTGATAATGACGATGAGAAGCACCACCAAGAATTGTTGAGGCACTCTGGAATGAAAAAATTAGAAAGGCTGAACCAACGATGAAAAGAATTTGAAAGATCTTGGAGAAACCATCTGACTGATGATGAATCATTCTTACGTCAAACTCCAAAAAAGAATTGAGAATATCTCCGGGAAAATAAGAAGAGTCAGGTAAGATCCTGGAAAAAACGACCTGTGGGTTAGGGCCCACTCAAAAGAAAACACCATTGAAATGATTGCTTAGGAAGAGATAATGCACCAGTTGATTTAAATGGCTTGAATGAGATAACAACCTCGAGATATCTTGAACGGATTAGGAATGAAAACACGAATCTTCTGAGATATCTTCAGCACTCCGGAACAAAAGAATTGCGAGAAGTGGATGATTACGAGGTGCACCGGCATGAGAAGGTATTTGAAACGAGGAAAAGGGATAAGATTGACAAGGCTTGACTTGAATCCACCGGAGAAGAAAAGATCGAAGAATACAACACTTGAAGCTCCGTTAAAATCTTCCTGAGAATCACCAGATAAGAACATTGACGGATAATAATGGAGAGACTTCACATCCATAAGATGGATACTTGATTAAGAAATCCGAGTCCTTGAAGAAAAAAGGGTGCGTGGGCGGGAAAACAAAGGCAACTTGGAGACAGATGAAACAAACACCGTTTAGAAGAATTGATAAATGATCTTGCGAATGTGAAAAAAATGATCGGATCCACTTGAAGAGAAAACACGCCGGTTGAAAAAGGATTGCCATGAAAATATTGATTATCAAGAGGGATTAGTATTTTTATAGAAATGTGTGAACACCACTTAGGAAAGGTATGGAATCAACACTTCACATTGAAGCAACTCGAATACCACATCTGAAAACAAAACCAAGGATTGGCTTGTAGAATAAGCCGGAACAAACATATGATAGAGATTTCATCCGAAGTTTTCGTGGTGGGGCCTACACGGGCTCGATTGTACAACACCATCATGTACAAGGCAGTGCACATGACATACGAAACGTCCCCGAGTCAACATAGCCAAGGACTCTTTAAAACACAACGAGACCACTGTAAAACCAACCGTGAATAGGCGGACCACTAGACGTCGAACCCCAATTTCATATCATACATCTGTCGGAAAGATATCCTAAGAGCTACTTGAACTCCCACTTATAAACTCCCAAAACTTTCCAGTTATGCAATCAGGTGTTGGGGATACAGGGGAAGCATAATATCTCACCCAAAAGTAGCAAATCCTACATCCAGCTGTATCCATCCTTCAACACATAACCAAGAAACCTTCGGAAATCGTTTAGCTCAACCTTCGAAAAGCATCCATTATACGAGTTATGGCAATACTCCCGAACTCTGGCCCCAGTACCGGGTGGTGTCGAGGTTATCTCACCAACAACTGCATAAAAGAGACTTTCGATGTCAACGAAACTCAGGTATTCCAGAACTGCAACGATAAAATTGTGACGACAACACCTCGGAGCTCAACTCCCCGGGACACTGCCACAACCCCTAAATGGTAGAAGGCACCAAGAACAATGTTCTTGTCACAAAACCATCGAAACGATTCCAAGATACCCGTGTGATCCTAAAAAAAATTAGTGAAATTTGAGAAGAAAAGAGCCAAAACTCTGCGTCAGGATGATTCACCAGAGCGACGAAGGGACTGAGGAGTAAAAGAACCCTACTCTCCGATATATAATCCTAAATGACTCAAAACATTTTTCTAGACTCAACAACGCCAACGATTCGATCAAGTAGGGGGCTCCTAAGTCAGGGAAGGCTCTGATTACCAACTTGTAACGCCCATGATTGCGACTATATCTCCCACGTGTCGGAGCAGGACTTAGAGGCATAACCGCATTGTAAGCAATGTCGCAAGTGAGGTAATCTTCACACAACCCATGTAATGAATAAGGAAAGAGGTACATAGTTGGCTTACAATCGCCACTTCACACAATACATGAATATAGCATTACATCATCAAGATACAATCAAGGTCCGACTACGGAACCAAAATAAAAGAAGACCACCCCTAATGCTACAGATCCCCGATTGACCCGACTGGGCTCCACTACTGATCAACTAAAATGAAACAACACAATGAACAAAATCTTCATCGAGCTCCTCCTTGAGCTGGGTTGCATCACCTGCACGGTTTCATCGGCACCTGCAACTGGTTTTGGAAGTAATCTATGAGTCACGGGGACTCAGCAATCTCACACCCTCACGATCAAGACTATTTAAGCTTATAGGAAGGGTAAAAGGTATGAGGTGGAGCTGCAGCAAGCACTAGCATATATGGTGGCTAACATACGTAAATGAGAGCGAGAAGAGAAGGCAAAGCACGTTCGAGAATCTATGATCAAGAAGTGATCCTAGACTACTTACGTTCAAGCATTACTCCAACACCGTGTTCACTTCCCGGACCCCACCGAGAAGAGACCATCACGGCTACACACGCGGTTGATGCATTTTAATTAAGGTAAGTTTTAGGTTTTCTACAACCGGACATTAACAAATTCCCATCTGCCCATAACCGCGGGCACGGCTTTCGAAAGTTCAAATCCCTGCAGGGGTGTCCCAACTTAGCCCGTCACAAGCTCTCACGGTCAATGAAGGATATTCCTTCTCCCAAGACAACCCGATCAGACTCGGAATCCCGATTACAAGACATCTCGACAATGGTAAAATAAGACCAGCAAAGCCACCCGAATGTGCCGACAAATCCCGATAGGAGCTGCACATATCTTGTTCTCAGGGCACACCGGATTGTCCAAGGTTCTGGTAGGCCAGCCCAGAGTTGCCCCTGGTGGCCACCGGCAGCTGACAGGTTGGACAACACTCAGAGAAGCACTGGCCCAGGGGTTTAAATAAAGATGACCCTTGAGTCTGTAGAACCCAAGGGAAAGAAAAGGCTAGGTGGCAAATGGTAAAACCAATGTTGGGCCTTGCTGGAGGAGTTTTATTTAAGGCGAACTGTCAAGGGGTTCCCATTATAACCCAACCGCGTAAGGAATGCAAAATCAAGGAACATAACACCGATATGACGGAAACTAGGGCGGCAAGAGTGGAACAAAACACCAGGCATAAGGCCGAGCCTTCCACCCTTTACCAAGTATATAGATGCATTAATTAAATAAGAGATATTGTGATATCCCAACAAAAATCCATGTTCCAACAAGGAACAACATATCCATGTTCCAACAAGGAACAAACTTCATCTTCACCTGCAACTAACAACGCTATAAGAGGGGCTGAGCAAAGTGGTAACATAGCCAAACAACGGTTTGCTAGGACAAGGTGGATTAGAGGCTCATGGCAAAATGGGAGTCCTGATATAGCAAGTGGTAGGTATCGCAGCATAGGCATAGCAATAGAGCGAGCAACTAGCAAGCAAAGATAGAAGTGATTTCGAGGGTATGATCATCTTGCCTGAGATCCCGCAAGGAAGAAGAACGAGTCCATGAAGAAGACAAATGGACAAAGTCGGATGAATCCTCACAAACGCGACGTTATCGGAACTAACCCGAAAAAGCAACACCGGAAAGAAGCAAACAACATAGTAAACAACCACCACATACGCATGACATGATGCACAACCAAGTATGATGCATGTCCGGTTTAATGAGCATGGCATGGCAAAGTGCAACAAATAATACTACAAATTAAGTGGAGCTCAATATGCATCGGGATGCATATTGACGAAACACCACATCAATTATTTAGTTCTCTCTCGTTTAGGTACTCAACAATATTAAATTTTGTTAAACATGGAAAGAGGAGAAGCATAAGAAATTATCTATTTAGGCAAGTTTAAATGAGGCCGGAAATAACAAACAACAAATCCGGTAAATCCCCATATGCAAATTATCCATTTGGTGCAACAACAATTTTAAACATTTAAATGTTATTATCATGATGCGAATGACATGTGCAAGTTTATGCAATTTTATTAAAAGTTGACAAGAGCATTATGAAGCATTTGTCACCCTGGTGGAAAGGAAAAGGGGTGCCACGGCAACGATAACGAAAACGATGCCACAGCAGCGTTCCGGCTCCGGTAACTCGATTGAGATACCGATGCAAAGGAGAAGTGTGCGGATGCGTGCAAAAGATGGTGGGGCGCTCCCGGATTCCGGGTGTCCCACGAGTTAGTGGCATGGAAATGAGTGACAATACGGACACGATGCAGACAAAGGGTGCATCTCATCCAACATGCATTCATTCATTCATGGGCGTCGTCTTGGGGTTATACCTTCGAGGTGAGACTTTTTGGAACGGATCAAGTTCGTAGCGGAAGTAGACGGTCTCGCCACGTTCGTAGTGGTAGTAGTTGTACTCATGCCGTAGTGGAAATAGTGGTTCACGTCGATGGTAGTGGCACATAGAAATCATGGATGAACTTGGAGGGTCATCTTTAGTCGTTCACGGGTCTTCGGCGATGGTTGTGGTACACGTTCTGTAGAAGTATGGGCGGCAGTAGTGGTACATGTCTATCGTTGCATGGGTTTCCATAGATGTTCGGGGTCACGGCGAGGAACTTGATGCATCGTTGGACTTGGCGACCGAGGAATCCCGCATAGCTTTACACGAGTCATAGTTGAACTTGACGGTTCCGTTACACGGTTCTTTGGAGACGATAATGGTGTACAGGTCTTTTGGCCCTGATAGTCATACACACATTCGAAGAGGAACTCGGTGTTCCGATGCGGTGTAGGGGTACATGTCGATGGTCGTCGTGGTACTTGGCGTTTCGTTCAGCACTCTTTCGAGCATCCGTGTGATCTTGTCGGTGGTGTACTTGGCGATTTCCAAAGCGACCTTGACGCATCCGTTCATAGAGGTACTTGGCGGTTTCGTTCAGTCGGTCTTGCCAGTCTCGGTAACGTAGTTGTACAATAGCGTCATCGAACTTGTCGAACCCAAACTCTTGGAGGACCGTCGTGGTACTTGGTGTTTCGTGTAACTGGCGTCCTTTCGACCTTGAGGGAGAAGAAACAACACGCCCACAGCGCCCGGTGGGGATGGTCCTGTAGCAACAGGAGGTCGATGGTGGAGCAGCAGCAAGACGAAGAGCTCGGCGGCCTGGACTCGCCGGTCGGGAGCAACAGCAAGACGAAGAGCTCGGCGGCCTGGACTCGTCGGTCGGAGTGACGACGGGGTCACCGGGTGGCGCAGGCATGAAGCAGCATCGGACGGCGAGGTGGATGTGCTGCCGGTGCCCCGCGGAGGCAGCAAGGCCAGGGAGGCGCAGCAGCGAAGCACGACTCACGAGCAGAGGAGGAAATCATGGCGATGGTCATGGTCTCCGGCGGCGACCGGACGCGGGGAGGCACTGCCTCGGGCGACGAGGTAGCTCGAGGAGGACCTCGGGAAGGGAGGTGCACTGCCGGAGGGAGGCGGAGCAGCGGACGGCAAGAGGAGCCGAGCGCGCGGGAGGCCGGTCCGGGCGCCATGGCGAGACGGCGGTGCAGAGGCGCGGGGCGAGCAGCTGGAGCGACAGCCGAGGGAGGCGCGACGAGGAGCAGGTGGAAGAGGCCCTCGGCGGGTCGAGGTTGAGCTCGCGCGCGAGGGCAGAGTGTGAGGGCTCGGGGCTCCTCCCTGGTGCGTGAGGAAGAGAGCAAGAGGAGGGGGGTTTCGAGCAGAGCGCTGGAGGGAGATGGGGATCTAGGAGATGGCTCCTGGCGGCGGTGAGGGAACGAGGGAAAGAGGGAGTAGCGATGCGGGAGGGGTTAGGGTAAGCAGTGGGGCTGATTGGGCCTGGCCTTGGGCCGGCGCGTGAGAGAGGGAGGCCTAGTTGGGCTAGAATGGCTGCTGGGCCTCTTCTCTCTCTGTCTCAGAAATAACTTATTTTCTTTTAGCAGAAGAAGGAAAGAAAGAAAGAAAGAAAGAAAAGAGAGACATGAAAGATTAGGGAAGGAACCTAAGAAACGGATAATTTTCTTGAGGTCGCAAAAATGTGCTTGTTCCGAGAAAAAAATAGAAAAAGCCAAGATTGAGATATTTAAATTCAAACTCATTTGATTTAAATTCAAATGTTTTGAATAGGAAGTGAGGGTTGGGAAGGTCCAAAATGTTCGGATTTTTGGTGGAGCTCCGAAATATGATGAACGAATTTATGGACAAAGTTTGAGGTCAAGATGTGAGATAACAAAGGCCTGGGGAATTACTTGCAAGTGTGTTTTGGTGATTCCAAATTAACGGAATATTTATAATAGCTCCCTAAATATTAGGAGGATATGTTATAAAGAGAAGTCACTCTTCCCTCGATTTAAATGGATCGAAGATCCACACAATTTATTTAGTTGAGATGCAAAAGATTTATGACATGATGGCATGATGACATGATGCAAAGCAAAAAATAAAAGGAGCAAGCAAAAATGAAACACACGGAGAAACCCGGAACCTATGGAAGTCTTCTCGAGCATCGGTCTTGGGGCGTTACAGGATCTTACTCTGGTTGATCTACGAGGTTCGGTAGTAAATTGATCTGAAGTTTCATGATCATTATCATTAGCTTCCTCACTAATTGGTATAGGTGTCACAGAAACCGGTTTCTGTGATGTACTACTTCCCAATAAGGGAGCAGGTACAGTTACCTCATCTAGTTCTACTTTCCTCCCACTCACTTCTTTCAAGAGAAACTCCTTCTCTAGAAAAACTCCGAATTTAGCAACAAAAGTCTTGGCTTCGGATCTGTGATAGAAGGTGTACCCAATAGTTTCCTTTGGGTATCCTATGAACACGCATTTCTCCGATTTGGGTTCGAGCTATCAGGTTGAAGCTTTTTCACATAAGCATCGCAGCCCCAAACTTTCCGAAACGACAACATTGGTTTCTTGCCAAACCACAGTTCATAAGGCATCCTCTGAACGGATTTTGATGGTGCCCTATTTAATGTGAATGCGGCCATCTCTAAAGCATAACCCCAAAACAATAGCGGTAAATCTGTAAGAGACATCATAGATCGCACCATATCTAGTAAAGTACGATTACGACGTTCGGACACACCATTACGCTGTGGTGTTCCGGGTGGCGTGAGTTGCGAAACTATTCCGCTTTGTTTCAAATGTAGACCAAACTCGTAACTCAAATATTCTCCTCCACGATCAGATCGTAGAAACTTTATTTTCTTGTTACGATGATTTTCAATTTCACTCTGAAATTCTTTGAACTTTTCAAATGTTTCAGACTTCTGCTTTATTAAGTAGATATACTCATATCTGCTTAAATCATCTGTGAAGGTGATAAAATAATGATATCCGCCACGAGCCTCAACATTCATTGGACCACATACATCTGTATGTATGATTTCCAACAAATCTGTTGCTCTCTCCATAGTACTGGAGAACGGCCTTTTAGTCATCTTGCTCATGAGGCACGGTTCGCAAGTACCAAGTGATTCACAATCAAGTGGTTCCAAAAGCCCATCAGTATGGAGTTTCTTCATGCGCTTTACACCGATATGACCTAAACGGCAGTGCCACAAATAAGTTGCACTATCATTATCAACTCTGCATCTTTTGGTTTCAACATTATGGATATGTGTATCACTACTATCAGATTCATAAAAAATAGACCACTCTTCAAGGGTGCATGACCACAAAAGATATTACTCATATAAATAGAACAACCATTATTCTCTGATTTAAATGAATAGCCGTCTCGCATCAAACAAGATCCAGATATAATGTTCATGCTCAACGCTGGCACCAAATAACAATTATTTAGGTCTAATACTAATCCCTAAGGTAGATGTAGAGGTAGCATGCCGACCGCGATCACATCGACTTTGGAACCATTTCCCACGCGCATCATCACCTCGTCCTTAGCCAATCTTCGCTTAATCCGTAGCCCCTATTTCGAGTTGCAAATGTTAGCAACAGAACCAGTATCAAATACCCAGGTGCTACTACGAGCATTAGTAAGGTACACATCAATAACATGTATATCACATATACCTTTGTTCACTTTGCCATCCTTCTTATCCGCCAAATACTTGGGGCAGTTCCGCTTCCAGTGACCATTCTGCTTGAAGTAGAAGCACTCAGTCTCAGGCTTAGGTCTAGACTTGGGTTTCTTATCCTGAGCAGCAACTTGTTTACTGTTCTTCTTGAAGTTCCCCTTCTTCTTCCCGTTGCCCTTTTTCTTTATTGACCATCAACACTTGATGCTCCTTCTTGATTTCTACCTTCGCGGCTTTTAGCATCGTGAAGAGCTCGGGAATAGTCTTATTCATCCCTTGCATATTATAGTTCATCACGAAGCTTTTGTAGCTTGGTGGCAGTGATTGAAGAACTCTGTCAATGACACTATCAACAGGAAGATTAACTCCCAGTTGAGTCAAGTGATTACGATACCCATACATTTTGAGTATATGTTCACTGACAGAACTATTCTCCTCCATCTTGCAGCTATAGAACTTATTGGAGACTTCATATCTCTCAATCCGGGCATTTGCTTGAAATATTAACTTCAACTCCTGAAATATCTCATATGCTCCATGATGTTCAAAACGTCGTTGAAGACCCGGTTCTAAGCCGTAAAGCATGACACACTGAACTATCGAGTAGTCATCAGCTTTGCTCTGCCAGACGTTCATAACATCTGGTGTTGCTCCTGCAGCAGGCTTGGCACTTAGCAGTGCTTCCAGGACGTAATTCTTCTATGCAGCAATGAGGATAATCCTCAAGTTACGGAACCAGTCCGTGTAATTGCTACCATCATCTTTCAACTTTGCTTTCTTAAGGAACGCATTAAAATCCAACGAAACAACAGAACGGGCCATCTATCTACAATCAAACATAAACAAGCAAGATACTATCAGGTACTAAGTTCATGATAAATTTAAGTTCAATTAATCATATTACTTAAGAACTCCCACTTAGAAAGATATCCCTCTAATCTTCTAAGTGATCACGTGATCCAAATCAACAAAACCATGTCCGATCATCACGTGAGATGGAGTAGTATCAATGGTGAACATCACTATGTTGATCATATCTACTATATGATTCACGCTCGACCTTTCAGTCTCTGTGTTCTGAGGCCATATCTATTATATGCTAGGTTCATCAAGTTTAACCTGAGTATTCTGTGTGTGCAACTATTTTGCGCCTGTTGTATTTGAACGTAGAGCCTATCACACCCGATCATCACGTGGTGTCTCAGCACGAAGAACTTTTCACAACGGTGCATACTCAGGGAGAACACTTATACTTTGATAATTTAGTTAGGGATCATCTTATAATGCTACCATCAATCAAAGCAAGATAAGATGCATAAAAGATAAACATCACATGCAATCAATATAAGTGATATGATATGGCCATCATCATCTTGTACTTGTGATCTCCATCTCCGAAGTACCGTTATGATCACCATCGTCACCGGCGCGACACCTTGATATCCATCGTAGCATCGTTGTCGTCTCGCCAATCTTATGCTTCCACGACTATCGCTACCGCTTAGTGATAAAGTAAAGCATTATAGCGTGATTGCATTGCATACAATAAAGCGACAACCATATGGATCCTGCCAGTTGCCGATAACTTGGTTACAAAACATGATCATCTCATACAATAAAATTTAGCATCATGTCTTGACCATATCACATCACAACATGCCCTGCAAAAACAAGTTAGACGTCCTCTATTTTGTTGTTGCAAGTTTTACGTGGCTGCTACAGGCTTAGCAAGAACCGTTCTTACCTACGCATCAAAACCACAACGATAGTTTGTCAAGTTGGTGTTGTTTTAACCTTTGCAAGGACCGGGCGTAGCCACACTTGGTTCAACTAAAGTTGGAGAAACTGACACCCGCCAACCACCTATGTGCGAAGCACGTCGGTAGGACCAGTCTCGCGTAAGCGTACGCGTAATGTTGGTCCGGGCCGCTTCATCCAACAATACCGCCGAACCAAAGTATGACATGCTGGTAAGCAGTATGACTTATATCGCCCACAACTCACTTGTGTTATACTCGTGCATAACATCAACGCATAAAACCTGGCTCGGATGCCACTGTTGGGGAATGTAGTAATTTCAAAAAAAAATCCTACACACACGCAAGATCATGGTGATGCATAACAACGAGAGGGGAGAGTGTTGTCCACGTACCCTCGTAGACCGAAAGCGAAAGCGTTAGCACAACGCGGTTGATGTAGTCGAACGTCTTCACAATCCGACCGATCCAAGTACCGAACGTACGGCACCTCCGAGTTCTGCACACGTTCAACTCGGTGACGTCCCTCGAGCTTCGATCCAGCCGAGTGTTGAGGGAGAGTTTCATCAGCACGACGACGTGATGACGGTGATGATGTTCTACCGACGCAGGGCTTCGCCTAAGCACTGCAATGATATGACCGAGGTGGAATATGGTGGAAGGGGGCACGGCACACGGCTAAGGAACGATCACGAAGATCAACTTGTGTGTCATGGGGTGCCCCCTTGCCTCCGTATATAAAGGAGGGAGAGGGGGAGGTGCGTCCGGCCCTAGGGGTGCGCCTAGAGGAGTCCTACTCCCACCGGGATTAGGACTCCCCCCCTCTTGCCTTGATGGAGAAGGAAAGGGGAAGGGGGAAAGAGGAAAGGGGGGCGCCGCCGCCCCTTCCTTGTCCTATTCGGACTAGGGGGGTAGGGTCATGCGGCCTGCCCTGGCCGGCCCTCCTCTTCTCCCTTAGGGCCCATGTAGGCCCATTAACCCCCGGAGGTGTTCCGGTAACCCCCCCGGTACTCCGGTAAAATCCCGATTTCACCCGGAACGTTTCCGATATCCAAATATAGGCTTCCAATATATCAATCTTTATGTCTCGACCATTTCGAGACTCCTCGTCATGTCCGTGATCACATCTGAGACTCCAAACAACCTTTGATACATCAAAACACAAAAACCCTAATTACGATCGTCACTGAACTTTAAGCGTGCGGGCCCTACGGGTTCGAGAACTATGTAGACATGACCGAGACATATCTCCGGTCAATAACCAATAGCGGAACCTGGATGCTCATATTGGCTCCTACATATTCTACGAAGATCTTTATCGGTCAGACCGCATAACAACATACGTTGTTCCCTTTGTCATCGGTATGTTACTTGCCCGAGATTCGATCGTCGGTATCTCAATACCTAGTTCAATCTCGTTACTGGCAAGTCTCTTTACTCGTTCCGTAATACATCATCCCGCAACTAACTTATTAGTTGCAATTCTTACAAGGCTTGAGTGATGTGCATTACCGAGAGGGCCCAGAGATACCTCTCTGACAATCGGAGTGACAAATCCTAATCACGAAATACGCCAACCCAACAAGTACCTTTGGAGACACCTGTAGAGATCCTTTATAATCACCCAGTTATGTTGTGACGTTTGGTAGCACAAAAAGTGTTCCTCTGGTAAACGGGAGTTGCATAATCTCATAGTCATAGGAACATGTATAAGTTATGAAGAAAGCAATAGCAACAAACTAAATGATCAAGTGCTAAGCTAACGGAATGGGTCAAGTCAATCACATCATTCTCCTAATGATGTGATCCCCCTAATCAAATGACAACTCATGTCCATGGCCAGGAAACATAACCATCTTTGATCAACAAGCTAGTCAAATAGAGGCATACTAGTGACACTCTTTTTGTCTATGTATTCACACATGTATTATGCTTCCGGTTAATACAATTCTAGCATGAATAATAAACATTTATCATGATATAAGGAAATAAATAATAACTTTTATTATTGCCTCTAGGGCATATTTCCTTCAATTATCACTATGAAGAATCTAAAGGATGCTATGACTAAGATATTTCCCTCAAAGACGAGGGGAGGTAAGGAACTGTCATCCAGTTCTTCTTTAGATTCACCTTCTGTTATGTGTAAACTTACAACACCACAACATGCTATTAATTCTGATATGTCGTAAGTTATTGATGATGCTACTTCTACTATGAATGATGCTTATGATGATGCTAGTACATTGCTTGATAATGATGATGTGCCACTTGGTGAATTTCTTGATAAACAAATTGCTAGAGTTATACAACATGATGTTGTTGAATCTGATGATGAGCTTGAAACTGAATCTCTTGAAACACCTGCTAGAACTAGCCCTCCTAGATATGAATTGCCTAAGATACCGGAAGGTCATGTTATGAGTGAAGAAACAACTAGAGATATTCTTGCTTGCAATGATAGAGATGATCTAGAGAAATTATTACGCAAGTATAAAGAAAAACCTCTGAATGCTAGAATGAAATGTGATCTTAAGTTTGCTACTTCATCTATCTTTATTGATGATAAGGATTATGAATTATCTGTCGACCCAGAGTTAATTACTCTGGTTGAATCCGGTCCTTTCCATGGTTATGAACATGAAACTGTTGTGGCACATCTTACTAGGTTGAATGACATAGCCACCCTTTTTACTCATGATGAGAAAACACACTATTACTTTATTCTCAAATTATTTCCTTTCTAATTAATAGGTCGTTGTCATACACTCAGTTTTGCCATGGAGTTGGATGGACTCATGTACCTTCGAGCCTTCCGCAAGTTATTTAGATGGCCTTCAGCCATATTATTGTAATAAGTAGTCTTTATGAGACACTCGATGTAATAAGTGTGTGATTGAACTCTGTTATAAATCCTCGAGTACTGTGTGTGTCAGCGATACTGATCCAGGAATGACACTTATGCACAGAGACTACGGTCCATTGGGAACGGGTCGCTACATAAAGTATGTGGCCTTAATTTTGTTTTCCTCTACCAGATATAAAAGTAGGTCCGTACATACAAATTACAAAAGTACTTCTGTATAATATAATAAAGTATGCCTACAACAGGATGTTTGTTTTGCTTACATCATCGGCAATAAATCTGAATCCGAGACTCAAAATAAGCGAACATGTAAGTGCCAAACATTTATATTAGTATTTTTACAAAAGATAATAGAATTTACATGCAAAAGGAAAATACACCAACACTAGAAATATAAGGTGCATAACAAAACATACAATAAATGTTTTAAATGATTTACACTAATATAGGTAGGTATATGGACAGGGCCGTATGTCCACATGTGCAACAGGAGCAATTGAACAGGGGCCCCCACCTTCGGAGGCCCCCCAATTTTTTGATAATCAAGGTATTAATTGAAGCATTAGTACTGGACTAAATAACTGTTGGAAGTATTTTACGCCAAGCAACCCTAGGTATCTATCTCCAGTCACGATCCATCAATTTAGTATGTGATGTCGTCAGGTCCTTTGAACTTGTGCTTCCAACTGGTGTAATATTTTATGAAAAAAATGTAGTGTTGACAAAAAAACTGCTTGTTTTTCTTTCACACATAGAGCCTAATTTTGATTTGCACAGGGTCTCTCATTTCTCTGGTACATCCTTGTATATGGACTAGACATGTAAGAATAACAAAATCATAATGACTGCTTATACAAATAGGTCTGGTACAAACAATTTGATATGTCACGTACACGTTATTCATCCAAGTCTCATCTGCCTTTTCTATTAAAAGAGGTACGTCCAAGGTTGATGTCAAAAAAGAGGTACGCCCAAGGCAATTACTAATAATAAAGTCTGTTGTCATTGCATAGAAGGCTGCCAACTGTAAGTGCCCCTCCATCTAAAAAAGAGAGTCCAAACAGATTACTACTTCTAATGATGTTGTCGTATTAATCAATCTAGACTCCTTTTTCTATGTTAAAAAATAAAGTTGGACTCCTACATTATTGTCTCACGTTAGTCCAACGAAGTTTTCTCTACTGACCTAATTTTTTTTTTTGCATGGTAAAACAAGTTTCTCTACCAGATAAAAAAAAATTAGATTCGTACGTACAAATTACCAAAATATTTCTGTTTAATATAATAAAGTATGTGGCCTTAATTTTGTTTTCCTCTACCAGATATAAAAGTAGGTCTGTACATACAAATTACAAAAGTACTTCTGTTTAATATAATAAAGTATGCCTACAACAGGATGTTTGTTTTGCTTATAATAGCACGCCGGCAATAAATCTGAATCTGAGACTCAAAATAAGCGAACATGTAAGTGCCAAACATTTATATTAGTATTTGTACAAAAGATAATAAAATTTACACGCAAAAGGAAAATACACCAACACTCGAAATATAGGGCGCATAACAAAACAGTAAATGTTTTAAATCATTTACACAAATATAGGTAGGTATATGGACTAGACATGTAAGAATAACAAAATCATAATGACTGCTTAATTCTTTTGGACCATATGTATTTTAACTATTTTTAAGAAGACAAATAAGCTATCACTTTCATCCACATATGCTGAAAATATATCCTCCGTTGATCTTAATTGTGATGGTTGAGATTAAAAGATAAAAAATTACGTATAACCATAGTCGTGTAGACATGAGTTTATTATATGACACATGTCTAGAAGGAAAATGTGGATTCCTCCTCCAGGTCACGTAGGTGCACATCCTTGATTCCCCACGTGCGTACGTAAAGTCCTATCCTCTAGAAAACATAACAGGTAGAGCCATACATGGACTATGCAAGCCTATTCAAATCAGAAAAGATAAATTACTCTATCATAGCTTGCCACAGAAGTAGTTAAGAGTTGCTAAACATTTAACGGTTTAAAAGTAAGTAAAAAATATGAAATAAATAGGGAAGCCTCATTCTAATATAATAAGATGATCCAACGGCATGATTATGAAAATATGCATTTATGTGTCCTCAACGAAAAAATAAGCATTTCAGCTCACTGCAGGATCAATATATATTAAAACATTTGTTCTTTTTGTCCAGGACACATGCAGTCATATTTTTTCAATCCCTCCGTTGGATTATGTTATATTATAGGTGTGTTGGTTCAGTATTTTTTTCAAGATTTTTGAAAACTTTTACACCGTCGGAAACCTTAACCAGTTCTGTGGCAAGCTATTTTTAGATAACCCCGCAAACTAGAATTGCAATGGCATATATCTATTTAACCAAATGATAAAGTGCATGCATGCAGAAGGCTTACTTTCCTAAAATATAACCGTACTGTACCTTTCCATCATAATAGTATGTAACTGTACAGGTAAACCTGAGCCTCATATAGCTAAACAGAACTGGATAATTTTCTAAACAATATCAGCCAAGCAAGAGTAGGTCAAATCAAATCCATCAAAAGTCCCTACCTACCTGCAAAGAGAAAAAAGTTATCTACCCCATCCGAAAATAGAAATCACTTAGATCTTGAGGACTTTATGTTCTAAACCATTTTTAACAGAAGTTTCAAGGACACATTTTCACATATTGAAAAGCAAAGCCCATCTATTTTCATGATTATATCTACAGAAAAAGTGTTAGACACAACTAATATATTTCTAGAGGAAAAGAATGATCTACAATTCTTATATTGGCATTAGTTGAACATGATAAATATTTATATAACATGAAACATACAATAAGATTTAAATAAATAACCCATTTGTTTTTTTCAAGAGGATTCAGGTTGTAGCAGTAAAAAAATGTAAACATTACATGCCTCGGATGTATAAAGATATACTGAGTGTTTGTACCAATGCAAAAATAAAAGGCATGTAGTAGATGTATCAACAACAACGTCGACATGAGGAGAGTGAACATGAGGGAAGGCATCCTTGATTTATATTTTTTTGATACTAATGAAGTTCACCATTATTGGAAGTATGGACAAGAAAAAAGTGTGAAACTAAGAAAATTCAAATAGTAAATGTGCGTATGAAGATCGCCAAAAAGGATACCCTATGCACACTTTTTATGTATGCCATTGTGAAGCACATACCAACAAACAAACTGTAAGAGCAACGTAGTGTTGTGTGTGTGTGTGTGTGTGTGAGAGAGAGAGAGAGAGAGAGAGAGAGAGAGAGAGAATGTTTAAATCAATGGCCAGTCCGGAGAAACTGGTTGCTTCAGTTTACAGAGCAGTTAATTTTGACACGATAAAGAATAACAAGCTTGACGAGATTATGTGTGTGAGCGAGCGAGAGCGGGTAGATACCGGATAGAGAGTGTGGAGATAGATAGATAGATAGATAGATAGATAGATAGATAGATAGCTAGATAGATAGATAGATAGATAGATAGATAGATAGAGAGAGAGAGAGAGATACAGAAATATGAACTATGCTGAATGTTTTCTCAGGGTAAATATTAGCTGCAAGATTTTCTATAATTTTCAATAGGTACAGAATGCCAATTATTCATATCTCAAAGTTAGTGTACAAAGTATGCACGAACATAAGAACACCAACTAACAAATCTAGCCGCGCAAATGCGCGGGTGAACCCGTTAGTTTTAAATATATGATGAGCACTTTCCGAATGGACGTGAACATTCATAAACTACTTTATGGACCTTTTATAAAACACGATAGAAAAATAGATAAAATAGATAGAAAAGAATAGAAAAAATGAAATAAGAAAAAGAAATGGAAAAGAATTAAAGACATAAAAATGTAAGAAACTAAAAAGTATACTTAAACTAGTTCGTTGTTGTTCCCGAGTAAAACCATGGAGAAAAACAAGGGGAAAAGCAAAAGGCAGGAAAAATCTGCCCCTAGCCTCCCTCATAGCGAAGCCATATGGCTATGTGGAACATATCTGGTGCACCAAGGCAATTGGTGCTACCGGTGCATCGGTCGCCCGTTGCATATTCAAAAATGTTCGAAAAAATCCGAAAAAATCTAATGCATTGACACAACATCAATGTACGTTGTCACAAAAATTTAAATCAATATTTGAAATATTACCCGAGATACAAAAATAACAAATTTGACACTGAATAGTACGTAACACAAGTCCGGCTTCAGTTTTGGCCCATTAGCACATTGAGGTCAAATTTATCATTTTTGTATCTTGAGCATTGCTTTGAATTTTGATATGAATTTTTGTGACAACATACATTGATGTTGTGTCGATACACTAATTTTTTTGCAAAATATTTTGAACATTTTTGAATGTGCAACGGGGTCCGGTGCACCGCTAGCATCAATTGCCTTGGTGCACCAGATACGTTCCCATGGCTATGTAGCCGAGGGAGCCATATATATCTCGTATTAGGAGAGATATAGATTGTGTGTTTTACATGAGCTTCTTTTTCTAAGAAACCTTTGAGCAGGGTGTTACTTGAGGCAGCTCTCTTTTACTTTCTTCTTCACCTTTCTCTGTTTTTCTTATTATCCTTTATTCTTTTTTGAAGCATTTTCATTTATTATTTTATGTCTTTGATTTCCTTTGTTTCTTTTTGTTGCTTTGTCCTATATTTTTTTTATTATCTGTGATTGTCCCATTTATGCTTTAGTTTTTTTTTCTTCTCCTTTTTATTTTTCATTTTCCCATGCCTGTAACACCCTTATTTGGAATGAAATGTTGGGGAGGTGTTGGAGAAGCTCTTATATCCCATGTACGAGATGGGGCATTTTTTGAGAGAGAATACGCGATGGAGCTGGGGCTGAATTGTTAGACGCAATCAACATGGAATCGAAGTAGTAAAAGTGATCCAGAAATAACCAGTGGACATCAACCCGTTTTAACCGTCAACCACAACCTGAAAATAGGAAATGAGCATGATTGGACAGATATTTGGACATGGCTTTACGACAGCTGTCATTTATTTTGGCCATTTCTATCTGGGCTTCTTAATACTCTTATCCCCTTTTTGGCTTTCACGTATTTGAGCTTATTTTCCTAGTAAATGTCTGGACAAGGTGTTACGGTAGCCGTCATTAACCTTTTTTTTCCTCATTTCCAATTACTCCATTTTTAGAACCATTTTTCATTTAATCTTTGTATGTCTTTGATTTTCCTTCTTTTTCGTCTTTTTTATTAGTTGTGCTTGTACCATTTATCTTTTAGTTTTATTTCTTATTTTTCTTCTTGTTTTCAATTTCCCGTACACATTAATTGGGATGAATATTTATCTTATAACACACAAACTTTTTCAAAAATTATAAATTCTGTATAATCTTTTTTGCTATGCGATGAATAATTTCTAATACTCAATGACTATTTTTAAATTACATGATGAATTTTTTAAGAACACAAGATAAATGTTTTTAATAACAGATGGACTTTTTTTTAAATATATTATAAACTGTTATGAAGACTAGATTAACATTTTTGAGATACATGATGAATATTTTCTAAATTATCCAATGAGCTTTTTTCAAAATATATGGTAAAATTTTCATAAATGCATGAATGACTGTTTATGTAGATGTTGAACATTCTGAAACATACAATGAACATATTTTAAATATGTGAGTATTCTTTGAAGTACCGGCACATTTTTAGAATACACAGTGAAGACTGTGAAAAAAGTCACGCTAAACTTGTTTTGTTATGTGATGAATATTTTTAATATATAATAAATGTTTTTAAATGCATGATGAACATTTAGAAATACAGAAGATAAAATATTTTTGATGCACGATTTACATTTTGCAGTACATGATGGATATTATTTAAATACACGTTGGATATTATTTAATTCATCATGAATATTTTTCAAATAATGTTCAACATTTAGCAATACCTGTGAATATTGATTAAATACATGATTAACTTTTTGTATGCACGATATTAAAATACGCGATGAACCTTTTTAAATACACAACAACAAAAATATTTTCCTTTTTTTCTCTTTGTTGTTTTGTATCTTTTTTTATTATGTGTTTGTCCCATTTATGTTTTTGTTTAGTTTTTTCTTCTCCTTTTTATTTTCATTTTCCCATGCCTACGACACCTTATTTGGGATGAAATGTTGGGGAGGTGTTGTATTCCATGTACGAGATGGAGCTCGCCTTAAATTTTCACACACAAGCAACATGGAATCAAAGTAGTAAAGGTGATCCAAAAATAACCAGTGGACAGCAAACCGGTATAGCCGGCAACCACAACCTAAAAATAGCAAATGAGCATGCATGTCATGAGCATAGCGAATAATTAAACCGAACACTTGTCCTCCCTGAACCGATGTGTATTTAAGGTTGGGCTCTGAAGCTCCTGGCCTGAAAAGGATCAAGGATCGAGAAGGATTCCACAGCCAAAATGGCGTTGAGGAACGTTGCGATGAGAGCCTTGTTGCTCCTGGCGGTGGTGAGCGTGGCATATGCCGCCAAAGGCAAGGAGAAGAAGAAGGAGAGCGCAGATGGTCCGGCGGCGTCTGGTCCGGCGGCATCTGGTCCGGGTGGGGAGTACGACATCACCAAGCTCGGCGCCAAGCCCGACGGCACAACGGACTGCACCGAGGTACGTACGTGCTGAAGGAGAGAGAATATAAGAATGATGATGGATCGATGGATCATGTGGTGGAGTGCATTGCAATTGCATGCAGGCGGTGGAGGAGGCATGGGCTTCGGCATGCGGTAGCACCGGGAACCCGACCATCATCATCCCCAAGGGTGATTTCCTGACTGGAGCTCTGAATTTCACGGGGCCGTGCAAGGGCGACGGACTCACCATCAAGCTGGAAGGCAACCTGCTAGCTTCCAATGACCTGGCCAAGTTCAAGTCTAACTGGATCGAGATCATGCGCGTGAAGAAGCTCTCCATCACTGGCAAAGGCAACATCGACGGTCAGGGCAAGGCCGTCTGGACCAAAAACAGCTGCCAAAAGAACTACAACTGCAAGATATTGCCAAACGTACGTACGCGTGCATAACATTATATAGTAATAAATTACATATACGTGCGTATATTTCTTTTACTATTATTGAAGAAATGCTGTTATATTCTTACTATTATTGGTGAAGTTGAGGGGCAGTTGTAAGTGGACCAATCCTGTAGGTTTGGCCAGGGACACGTAACAGGCTTCAGCTTCACCAAACTATACCCCTCGGAGTGCATTGACTGTATGGATTTTCTGAATAGAGCGTTAGGAACTTGCAATAAGTATTTGATTTGTTCATGAATAATGTTGAGTTTGAGATGTTTATGTGTTTCCACTTTTATCCATATTGCTAGCCTCTCAAGTATTGAGCATTGCTTAATTACTCTCACCTTGAGACATGGTGCATGCTTCGTTGATACATCCAAACCCTATCGGAAATCTTCCTTAAGTTCTCCTACACATAAACACCTATCTTACACACAACAACCATCATACCTACATATCATGACATTTCCATGTCATTCTGAGATACATAGTCATGCGGCATCCATCATTACATTACATGATAGGACTAATGTGATTCTTAACTATCATTTGCCTTGCATGATCATATAAATATGACATGATATTGATTTGGCAAGACCATTGTTCTTTATTTCTTATATGCTATGATATACCATTGCGCATCCTGGTATACCGCCGGAGTCATTCATTAGAGTTATGCATCTTGTATAGCATTGATTTGAGTTATGCGTAAAATAGAAAGTGCATTGCTCATATGTATGTGTTGGCTCGGAGCCACTTGATCCATATACTTTTGGTGATTTTGGCTTTTATTGTCTTGTTGTTTCTTATGTTGGCAAACCCTGTCGGCATCAACAATTTTTTTATCTTGAGCTTTACTGAGTATCTCGTTTTCACATGTAGCCACTCGTTAGCCTTTACTTGCAGATTCGCTACTCAACAATGGTCTACTAACTTCCTTGTCGAAATGCTTACTTCTAGAGGCTTTGGTAATGAATGGATTAGATGGGTCCTAAGTACTATTCAAAACTGCTCCTTTTGTGTTATAGTTAATGATTGTAATGGACCTTGGTTTCACTACAAAAAAAATACACTTCCGTGATGACACGTGTTTGTCACAGTAGGTCACATTTTTTGTCATGCATGTACATCCATGACAAATTTATGACAGAATCAAGATAGTCATACCTGTGCTGTCGTAGAAGTGTTCCATGACACTACCAAAGTTATAATCACGGAAGTGTCCACTTCCATGACGATAAATCGCGTGTCACAGAAGTACCTTCATCAAGGGTGACCGGTATGTGGCATCAACCGTAACGGAACGCCGTTAAGCTATCGGGCCCGGTTTTGGATCCGATAACCCGTTAATAGCCCCGACCAATGGGGATTTTCCACGTGTAAAATCATCATTGGCTGGAGGAAACACGTGTCGGCTCACCGTTGGGACAGATCTCATCCACTCATTGGACCCAAAGCGCCTATGATACGTCGACACATGGCACGGCCCAACAGAGGCCCATTCTTGTGAAAACGCTGGACCGTTTGACTTGGTCAAAAGGTGGCGGGCCGGCCCACGGCAAGCCTGTTAATGGCATGTTCGCATATAGCCCATTTACAGCCCGCTAACCCAAGGCCCGTTTACGGCCTATCCGAATTAGGCCCAGTAGCGTCATCTGGGCCATTCAATATAATTCCAGCCCGTTTTAACTTCCAGCCCATGTATGACCCATGACGTCTTTCGGCCCATATGAGGCCCTTATACTCTCGGCCCATTAACGGCCCGTGGTAAAACTGGCCCGTAATGAACAATGTATCACTTTATACCCATTAACATCAGGTGGTGAAACTGGCCCGTAATGAACAGTGTATCACTTTATGCCCATTAATGGCTCATTATTCCGTTGGGCTGTTTCCAGCCCATGTTATCTTTCGGCCTTCTCGGGACCCATTTATTCTTGCGCTCATTTCCACATTCGTTTACTTACGACCCGTTACTGTCATTTTCTGCTTGTGGGCCAAATTCAGCCCGTGGTTACAGTCGGCCCGTTTGGGGTCCGTTAATACGTTGGGCCGTTTTCATAGCGTCATCAAAATATGGCCGATTAAAGACGAACCGTTATGGTCGGCCCATGAACGATTTCAACTCTAGCCCATTTACGACCATAATGTGGTCTGTTATTGACCCGTGTTTGGCCAACCGATCATACGCCCCGTAGAAGGCCCAATGATGATACGACCCATAGAAGGCCCATTGTGTCTACGGCCCATATAAGGCCCATTGTTTCTACGCCACATAGAAGGCCCATTGTTTCTACGGCCCGTAAGAGGCCCATGTTAACTACAGCCGGTGGGCATCAAAGTTCGCCACCAGTGCAAATATAGGGAACACCCTACACTATACAAAAATGGCTTGCTGTTTTCTTCAGCCGGTGGCTGCACGTTAAGAAAAAATTTTGTATCGCACCAAAACAAATTACAACTATAAAACAAAAGAAAGGTTGGCATAAAAGTTAACAGTCTAGCAAATAAATGCACCACCAGAAGTTCAGAAGCTCGGTTCATTTGACCTGACTGTTATGTTTTCATGTTGTATTGTCCGACGGAGCACCGTAACCTTCGCCTTCAGTTCTCCTAGGCTCCTGAAAAACATAGCAAATGTCTGATAGTCTGGTTTCAAAACCATGCATATCTTGACAACATCGGACAATGTCTCTCCTTGTTTCACAAAGGGTCTCTGTTAGGGAATGTACTTGTGTCTGGAGCGCAGATACAACATTGTTTTGAGATTGCATATCTTGATCATGAGGCAGTTTTGAAGAGATTTCCTTAACAACCAAGCCAGTATTACGTAGGAATGTGCTTTTGGCACTGTTAGTGGATAGGTACTGACCCACTGCAGCGAGAGCTGACATTACGATTATAGTTGCCTCGCCACCTTCAGAAGGTGGCGGTTCCACCATTTTTTCCATAGCTCGCTGAAAAGTTATGGTTTTACATTAGTAGTACCAGAACAGAAGATATTAAGGAGGCAGCAAAACCAAACAAAATAGCTTTGGTATTTATAAAGAACTTATTCTGGTGAACCCATGTAAAATAATAGTTGTATTTTATTGCAAAGTACATAATAAAACAAGGTTCCAAACATATGACCATGTACCATCGCTAATGTATTGTCTATTTCTTCACATTGTATTGAGGGCTAAGGATAAAGAGACGAAGTTTATAATACGGTAAGCATAGTATGACATCATTCATATCACAAAACAACTAAGAACAGACAAACAGGCAATTGTAACATTGTGTGGGCAAGTCCAGCACGGAATTAGATTACAGGTCAAGATCAAAGGAACATCACTCCTCTCTTTTAAACCTTGTAAGGTGCAATGATACGCTAAGACAGTTGTGTATAAAATTGAAAAGAGTAATAGAAATTGGCTGCAAACCATGCAGTTCAAGGCACAAGTCAGAGTAAGTAGTAGTTAAAAGGCATGAGGATTAAGGACTTACAACAGCGGCTTTGACTGGTGTAGTCATGCCCTTCTTCTTGCTGCTGTGACAGTCCTTGAAGATTTCCACAACATTTGGTTCAGGTACTTTTTGGTCCTTGCAGGCTTTCCTCTGCATTTGGAACAAGTCAATATAGATCTGATAATATGGTACGGCGAAAAGAGTGAAACAACAGCTAATTACAAGAGCCTCATAGTGTGCAATATAGCTATGAGATCCTGTCGTCTGCTGGAATTTCACTTTCGTACGGTTGGCCTTGTTCTTTGAACAGTTCACCTACAAGAAGATAGATTTGTGTGGCACTTGCGTAAATAGGACTTCAACATGTGATCTGATCACATATATATATAATGTACCTGATACTTCGGATCGAAATAGTGTTTAACAAGGCCTCTCCAGTCTTCATCAGATATATTTTCCACTTGAGATGTTTGGGCAAGTTCACTGTTAGCCTTGCCTTCAAAGTGAGTTTTCCTCAAGTTATACCGATACTGTCGCAGAGCAGACTTGAAAACATGGGTGCATGATTGTCTGGTTGCATCATCTTGGCTATCCAACTTGAACCTCATCTATTGAAAATTATGGGAGTCTCATAATCAGCAACCTAGAAAGTATTGGACAGAGAAAGACGATATTACTAGTTTCCATACATAACCATACTTATAGATAAATGGTCGAGGAAGGTGTTGAGCTGGGTTTCATCTTTCTCATTCCTGTACTAAATCCATGTTGGGAGGATATGTACATGACACCTAACAGCAACCGCTGCCTCTGATACTAACTTGGCTGACTCTGTAGCATCACATGGCCTTTTTAAACCCGCCTCAAAACGGATCTCCATTCTTCCTCCTCTAGATTTAGTTAACCTATCGAGCATTATCCCTGATGTTTGTTTCCTCTTGCGCCTAGGTGCTAGTACAACAAACATAGGAAGTGTTAGTGTACATTAAACTGTGAGACTACATATAAAGAAGCATGCAACTGTAACTTGACTCAAGCAACTACCTTCTTGCTGTTGAAGCTCACAAAGTTCATCTGATCTTGCCAACTCATCTTGTGTCAAGAGTGCTTCGAAAGTAGTGTCAGGTGGTAAGGGAGCTTGGGAACATGCTTCTAGCTGAGTTGACCAACGAGTAAATCATGCAGCTGGTGGTACTGTGGAAGGTGTTGCAACAACTAGGGTTGTCTCTGTTTGTTTGGTGGCAGCTATTTGTTTCTGTTTGGCTTGTTCTACAGCTCATGTAGCACGGGATACCCTGTCAGTACAATTTTTCGCTGGACTTTGACCTTCTATTGCACCATCAGTACCAGCAGAATCTGCAGGATTGTTCCGCTTCCCTTTCCCTGTCGTTCTGTCTTGCTTCCTCTTTCTTTGTGCCATGTTAAGTCAAGCTGACAAGAAAAACGAATAACAATTTAGTTCTTCAGAACAAATGTACTTTGATGTAAGAACATGGTGTGATAGACAGATATTGTATGTTCTAGAAACAGGAGCATGTGTCTTAGTCACAAGTATAATGTGTAAAGTAAGCAGATGAAATTCAACAAAATTAGAAGCAATACAAGCTAGACATCATACATAACATGCAAGCACATATAACAGTGCCAAGTTAGAGGGATCACCTGTGATGGTGCACTAGGGGAGACGTGCTCATCACAAACACAGCTACGCTGAGTGTCTATGCATGTGTTGTCTTGGAAATCATCTTGGGGGGATGGAGGAGTAGAATCTGTAGAGGCCCTCCATTTCGAAGGAGCACCTTCATCCGCTGCCTTGCTCACTTCCTTCCGCTTTATTGATTTTGAATTGTCAAGTAAAACCGACAAGAAAAAGCAATAAAATTCAGTCTTCAGAACTCATTCATGCATGACTGACAATCACTACATTGATGTAAGGCAAACACATGATTCCAGGATGGAATAATACGAAAAACAGGACGACATGACATATTCACAACTGTTTGTGTAAACTAAGCAGAAACCATTTCACCAAATAAGAAGCAATGCAAGCTAGACACCACGTGAAATATGCAACCAATATGACTCTGCCAAGTTAAAAGTGTCCCATCATAAATGGAATTTCAACAAATTAGAAGCAACGCATGCTATAAATCATATCAAAGATGCAGCTAATATCACACTGCATATACTGAAGGTGTCGTGGGTTTGTCATGGCAGATGTCCTTATGAAAGGACTTAGTCGTGGAGCCATCACTATGGGTTAGCTTAAAGGGGTTAAACCGGACAAGGGGACACGGGGAGTTTTATACTAGTTCGGCCCCTTCGAGGAAGGTAAAAGCCTACGTCTAGTTGTGATTGGTATTGCTAGGGTTTCGAAGGCCAGGGAGCGAATCCGCTTTGTCTGGCTCTCGAGTTATTGTCTGTCCCTTAACCTCTGTCGGGTCGTCCCTTTATATACATAGGTTGACGCCCGCCGGATTACAGAGTCCCAAAGCCGGATCATAAACGTATCCAGTTCGGTCTCTATCCTTCCTATCTTACAATACAAGTTACATGACTAAGTCAGTTTACATTTACAGGCTTTAACTCGCCTTTGGGCCTTGGACCTCCATGAAGCACCATCATCCTTGCATATTCATGGGCTTCCAATCTTCAAGTAGTCAACCCAGCTACATAAGGCCGGTTTACCTCCAGTAGTAATATTCCCAACATTAGGCCCCAGATTGGTTTGAACTTGTTCATGTCAATCTTCTACACTTTAGAAAAAATCTTCCCTCATATCTTCACCTTGATCTTGTAAGCCACCGTGACGTCATACTTCCAGATTATGGTAAACCGCCCTGACGTCATCTATTCGTTGAAGCTGAGGATTACCTTCATTAATGCATATCCAGTCATCGAGGCGACACCATTATTAATTATCCATTTTTGTGCTCCTCGATTCCCGCACTTGTCGTTTTATCGCCTCGCCTTATAAATAGGGCCACGGGTCCTTATCATTTTCCCCTTCGTCTCCTTCGCTTCTTCTTCCTCGCGACTCCTCTGCCTCTGAGCGTCGCCGCCGTCACCGAGCTGCTCCTCTGCTTCGACAAAGGCCGCTGCATCAACCTGATCGTTACTAGAAAGCCGCTGCGCTCCTCCGTTGCTTCATCAACCGCTGTAAGTCCTTTCCCTTCCCCCCTTATAGATCTGTCTAGGGTTTCCTTTGTTCTTCGCAGTTCTTGAATTTCATCGGGGCTTCGGTGCTGTTCTTCCCTGTTCCTCCTTAGTCTATGATTAGCCACCTTATACTTAATGTGTCCCATGCCATGGCCAACCTTCTGTTACCACCACCAACCCTTATGCGCAAAAGAAACTGATCTACTTCTTTATGAACTGCTTCGGGACCAACCCTTTTTCCTTTTAGGTCTAAATCTCTTTATTTTTCCCGTCTTACGGTAGATCTAAAACTTTAGAGTCTCGTCTTTTGTCATTCTTTGCTCCTTTTTCACTCAATGATTCCTTCGAATTTGCCGACCCGCGGAATGATAGTGAATAGAGAGAAAGATTCTTCTGATTTTCTTGTTTCTATCTACTAGACGCCGTAGAGAATTGAGAATTTTCATCTGCCGAATCGCTCATGTTATGATCTTCTACATCCTAGGTCTCTGTGTTCCGTCATCTGGCGAACATTTACTCCGCAATTTGGATAGAAATGGAGTTGTTAGGTTGGGATCCTGGGTAGAAACTGGTGATATTTTAGTAGGTAAATTAACGCCTCATCTCACTAAAGAGGGAGACATTTTCATTGTTACCGTACGGGGTGTTAAAATTAGGTCTGCTTGCCTAGGACTGAAACTTGTTTTCCCTTACTTGCCTTAGATCTGTACCTTCCACATCACACAGTCGGTTTACCTTTATAGTTAGCAAGCTATCACCTACCATTAGTCCCCTTGTAAACCGACAAACTCTTTTTTACCTTCATTGTTATACTCTGCTTCAATAGCATGTGCAAACCTTTGTTCTAATATTGTATTGCCTTTCTGTCTTATCTTAGATCCGAAATTGTCATATGTCTTTGTGAAATCTGTTTCTCCTCATACCAACATAAATGGTTTTAACCTTGTATAAGCAATCTATACCATTAGCCCTCTGCTAAACCGGAGGAGTATTTGACCTTCATAGCTATACTCCAGTTTAACAGTGTCTGAATATTCCTGTACTGGTATTATCTTTAACTCCTGATTGCATTGGTTTCCGGTTTATACCATTTTGCATATCAGTACGTTCCTTACTCCATTATATCCTGCATATTATCATCAAGGATTTATAAACCGGCTTTTCATTTTCAGTTTGTTCGTTTCATAATGGCCAAACAATTCACCGCTTGCAACTGGGCTCGTTCCCGGGTCACTGAGGATTAGTTGAATGATATGGTCAGCATGGGCTCCCTGCCTAAGAAGGCTGAAATTAAATGGCGAGCTCCAGGAACAAAAAATCCTCCGACCCCAAGGCAGGGCGAGGTGGTGGTCTTTGTTGACCACATAAGCCATGGCTTCAAACCGCCAGGGTCAAAGTTTTATCAAGATGTGCTTGCCAGCTTCCAACTTCATCCGCAAGATATTGGTCCCAACTCGGTCTCCAATTTATGCAACTTCCAGGTCTTCTGTGAAGTATATTTACAAGAAGAACCAACTGCCGAGCTATTCCAGGACTTCTTTCATTTAAATCGGCGCACAGAATTTGTAAATGGCCCCAACACTGAACTTGGGGGTGTCTCAATTCAAAAACGGAAGGAGGTTGAATTTCCTCATGCCAAACTGCACAGCCATCCAAAGGAATGGAACCAAACTTGGTTTTACTGCAGAGATACATCCCGTGAAGATGAAAATCCCCTCCCCGGCTTTCGTGAACACAGACTATCCAACACTCACCCAATGCCACAATGCCTAAGCTCTTCAGAAAGGGCGAAATACGCTCCTCAACTCGCCAAACTCCGGGCCTTTATGGCGAACGGTTTAACAGGCATGGACTTTGTGCGCTGTTGGATATCCTGGAGTATCTTGCCGCTAAGCCGGCGTCCTGGTTTAATGTGTGAATATACCGGTGAGTTTGACGACCCTCAACGCCATTGCAACATCCAATTATCTGAGAAGAAGTTACTGAAGGTGTAAAGAAGATTCTGAATGAATCGGAACTGATCTGTAGTCAAACCGGTCTGAGTCCCTTCTATGCCAAGAACAAACCGCCTGCTGTAAGCATTATACTTCCCCTTCATCTCTAATATTTTTAGCTTATGCAACCTGTAACCCTTCTTCTTTGTATATAGGGTGATGACCCCTTCTAGAAACGGAAAATCATAGAGAAAGCAGCAAAGACAACTGGAGACAAAGTGGTCAAGCCATCCCGCCCAAAGACCAAAGCCGTAAAAGGACGTCAAAACAGAAAACGGCTGACCGGATTAACATGGAGCTTGATGATGATACTGATGATCCAGAAGTTGAGGTAGAACTTGACTCACTTGGCTCTCTTTTCATGCATCTCATTAACAATGATCTTCCTCAAGAGGACGCAGAAGCTAGTCAAGCCGATGATGTAGAGGTAATTACCCTTTCCTCCAGTTCAGACTCTATGCCAACACAAAAATCCTGCCAAGCAGTCCGGAAAGTAAGCTTTTTTCATCCTCTTGCTCACTTGGATCCAACATTTATTTTGAAGACTCAGCAGCATGAAGCTCACCGGACAACCCGACACAGTGGCCAACAGGTCAGTTCAGCCGGCTTACCTGATACTCCGGTTCGGAAGCGCCGATCTGAGGTCTCTCCTACTTTTGATCATTCTTACCCCAAGGTAGGTTATTTCAGACAACCTCTTAATCCGTCCGATTCAAATTATCAGGTGACAACCCCTTCATCTTCTGGTGAATCTACAGCAACGGAACTCCCCCCTTTGAAAACTGTGGCGGGGTAAGTTGTAGAACCTTTCCTTTCAATGCGTCATAAATCCTTTGAATAGGATGTTAATCCTCTTTTATCCTGTTTGCAGGGCCAAAGCCAGACCCAGCAAGAAAGCTCGGACCACCAACACGCCCGAAGATCCAGTCGCTGAAGAAGAAGAAGAACCAAGAGGTGAACCGGAACAAACTTGTGGACCGGAAGGTCCTCATCCTGAAGCTACTTCTGAGGACCCGCCCCTTAAAGGCTAAAATACTGACAAGCCCACAGACACTAAGCCTGCCGTGACCGATGCTGAACCAAACCGGGCTAGTCCGGTGAAAGATGCTGAAATTCCAATATCATCAACCAAAAACCCTAAAGGCCAAGGTGATGATGTTATTATTACTGGAATAGGCCATAGCTCTCCTGGCCATCCCGTAGCTTTGGCTCAACATAGTGCCAAAGAAGAGCAGGCTGCTAGAGAAAAAGGCAAATGGAGCAGTGATTTGGCAAGTTACGCTCATCTCAACGTAGAGGAGCTTCACTCTGGCTTCTTGAATTGCTTGCACGCAAACCGGGATTACGAAGCCGGTTTAGTAAATTTGATGAAAGAGCGATATGAGGTATTTCCTTCCTCCTTTGTATCTTGATTCATAGACTGAACATGCTAGCCCAAATAGCCCCCAAGGGCCGGGTTATAATGTAAATCATAACCTGGGTCTTCATAGCACTTTAAGCCACTGATAAGAACCAGATTTACCTTTTAACAAGGAGATAGTTTTCTGTCGCCTATCCCCTAAAGGCCGGTTTAACTCTAACAAGTTAATCCGTGTTTGTAATCCATGCATCTGTTTTTGAATCAACATACATTAGCCCCCAAGTGTCAAGGATAATGTTTACATTGTACTGGAGACTTGTATAAACTGTAGAAATGTAGAGCAAATATGCATTAGCCCCCAAGTATGAAGTGCATAACCTGTTATGCGATTCATACTTAGAATATGTACGTATCCTGTCATTTGATATGTCTTCAATGTTTGCAGTCTGATCTGAGGAATAAAGAGGCCCGAAACATTGATTTGCAAAACAATGTGAAGTCCCAACAAGAGGAAGCCACTAAAACCAAAGAGGAGCTAACGAAAGCCCTAGCCGCCATGGAAAAGCTCAAAGAAGCTTTCAACAAAGACCGTGCTGACTGGGAAACCGAGAAATCCGGTTTAACCAAAAGAGCTATAGACGCTGAGGCAGCCCTGAAGCCAGTGATTGATGAACTAGCTGGTTTGAAACGCCAAATCAATGCTATGACCTCTGGTATCTTTGGTAAGTGCCAGCTTATGTGTGTTGCGCCAGTCGATGAACCTTACAACTGACCAAAATGGTGATAAAATCTTTGGCAGGCACTCGGATCGCTCATCTTGGTACAGATATGCGGATGAAGCTCAAAGCGGCATACACATTGGTTGAACAACTATACTCTGGGTCTCAGCGGGCTATTAGCACGGCAACTTATAACAAACCGGCTCCAACTTTGATTACAGAAACACTTGAGAAGCTGGGCATGTTACCATCCCGCATTGCCGAGTGGAAGAGAGCAGCTGCTAGAGAAGGAGCTTTAACCGCCCTTATTCGAGCCAAAGCCTGGATTCCAGACCTTGAAGCGGAGGATATCATTAAAGGATACCCAGGCGTTCAAGAAGACGGTTCCAGCTTCAACAATGATGACCTTCGACAGCTGACCAAATAGATGCGGCCAGCAGCCAGCAAGTTGGCTGATGATACCGATTTGTCCCATTTTCAGCCGTTTTATGATGCGGAGGGGAAAAGACAGCCGACCGACATCCATGAAGTCGAAGAACTTGTGCCTCTGATTTGTAAGCACACTTACGCTCCCGATATTAACCCTTCCAATCTTATCCATGAGGAAGCAGTGTTCCAAGCTTTAACTGGAATCGATTGGTCAATGGTTGATTTCCAGCGTCTGGGGAGGGATGAAGAAGTGCCCACACCAACTGACCCTCAACCGTTAAACCGTCCAGATGAAGAATCCTAATCCGGTCGCCGGTTTACATGGCTACTATGAAAAACAATGATACTATTGGAGCCGCTTTGAAGCTTCATGTAATAGGATAGCCAAAACTCTGTTATCTGCCATGCCATTGAGCATGTTTCGTAATACTTTGTGACAATATGTGCCACCCTTTGGGATATATTTACGCATAACCCATTGTCGGTGTCAAAACCGGCGGATCTCGGGTAGGGGGTCCCGAACTGTGCGTCTAGGCCGGATGGTAACAGGAGGCAAGGGACACGAAGTTTTACCCAGGTTCGGGCCCTCTCGATGGAGGTAAAACCCTACGTCCTGCTTGATTAATATTGATGATATGGGTAGTACAAGAGTAGATCTACCACGAGATCGAGGAGGCTAAACCCTAGAAGCTAGCCTATGGTATGATTATTGTTGTCTATGTTGTCCTACGGACTAAAACCCTCCGGTTTATATAGACACCGGATAGGGTTAGGGTTACATAGAGTCGGTTACAATGGTAGGAGATCTACATATCCGTATCGCCAAGCTTGCCTTCCACGCCAAGGAAAGTCCCTCCCGGACACGGGATGGAGTCTTCAATCTTGTATCTTCATAGTCCAACAGTCCGGCCAAAGGATATAGTCCGGCTGTCCGGACACCCCCTAATCCAGGACTCCCTCAGTAGCCCCCAAACCAGGCTTCAATGACGATGAGTCCGGCGCGCAGAATGTCTTCGGCATTGCAAGGCAGGTTCTCCGCCAAATTCCGTGTACCTATTTGAATAAAGTCCGGTTTCTTGTAGATGTTGCGCTCCTTGGCTTCTACGCCCAATAATGGCCGCTTCCCACGTGTCAAACGAATATGAAAAGTCTGAGTGTTTTTACATTCACACCCCTAGCCGCGTAAATGAGCTGCCCTATTTAAGAGGACGTGGATTTAGATCCAATCCACACCTTCTCCCCTCCGCGAGTGTTCATCAGAGTGCATCCAATAAAGGTCCATTCCACCATGGCCAGCCGTCGCAACTCCTCCCCTCGCCCTTCCAGCCCTAAGCGTGGATATTGGGAGAGATGTTCCATCCCGCATAGCGAGCTAGTGACACTCCAGACCAAGGGATTTCTCCCCCCGGCCTATATGGTCCCGGTTCGAGCCGGTCTTGCCGTCTACAATGGAGGAGAGAAAGCAGAGAATGCCCCTAATCCCTCCAAAGGAGAGCGGGTGTGCCTCGTCCCTGACTTAATAAGGGGGCTCGGATTTCCAATCCATCCATTTCTCCGGGGGTTGCTGGAGTTCTACGGCCTCCAGCTACATAATCTCACGCCTGCCTCAGTACTGCATATCACGGGTGAGGGAGTCCTGGATTAGGGGGTTTTCGGATAGCCGAACTATACCTTCAGCCGGACTCCTGGACTATGAAGATACAAGATTGAAGACTTCGTCCCGTGTCCGGAAGGGACTTTCCTTAGCATGGAAGGCAAGCTTGGCGATACGGATATTCAGATCTCCTACCATTGTAACCGACTCTATGTAACCCTAACCCTATCCGGTGTCTATATAAACCGGAGGGTTTTAGTCCGTAGGACGACATACACATCAACAATCATACCATAGGCTAGCTTCTAGGGTTTAGCCTCTCTGATCTCGTGGTAGATCTACTCTTGTACTACCCATATCGTCAATATTAATCAAGCAGGACGTAGGATTTTACCTCCATCGAGAGGGCCCGAACCTGGGTAAAACTTTGTGTCCCTTGCCTCCTGTTACCATCCAGCCTAGACGCACAGTTCGGGACCCCCTACCCGAGATCCGCCGGTTTTGACACTGACATTGGTGCTTTCATTGAGAGTTCCTCTGTGTCATCGCCATCAGGAAGGATGCCTCGCCCTGTCTTTAAAGACGGCACCATTGCTAAGGGAGCTTTGGCTGTCGGCCAAACCCTCGGGCTAGGTGGTTTTCTTATGACCGCCTATTCGGCTTCTGCGCCGACGATGACCTCTCGAGCCATCGAAAACAATCTTCATGTCAGTCCGGAACTCGCCGAGCAGTTAGATCCAATGGAGCTTTCCTCCATAAACAAGCTCTTGGATCACTTTGCCGCCCTGGGAGTCGCTACGGATTACGACCAGATTGGGCCTAAAACCGATCTGAGAGAGATTAACTCTCCCCAAGTCACCCACCATGTTGCCGTTGTAGAGGGACAGTGCGGCGATCCTTCGTCTATCTTAAGGACTTGCGACGTCTGGATTCCCGATCCCTCCAAGCCGGATACACGCAGAGGGGAGGATATCACTCAAGACCTGACCTTAGAGTCAGGTGACGGGCTGGGTTCATTGGACAACACCCAGGGATCCAAATTTTCGAGTTCAGAAATTCCTCAGCCTCTGAGCCTCAGACGGGGTGAGGCTTCGGATTTAACTCCACCCACCCACCCCAACATAAGCGATCTATCCAAAATCAGGCAAGAGCCCGACGAAACAGTACATCATTACTGGGTTAGATTCCTCCTGGTTAAGAACAGGCTAAGGGACTGCCGCGAGGAAGACGCAATCTTAATCTTCTGCAATAATTGCACGGACAAGGGAATACTCAATGCCATAAGTCGCCGTGACATCACACGCTTCGCTAACTTGGCGTACATTGTACAAAAGTATTGTGCGATGGAAAGCGCTTGGAAAACCAAAATAAAATTTTGGGACAATCTGGCCCTAAATACAAACCCAATCCGAAATAAAAGGGTGCAGCATAACCAGACACCCAGGTCAAATACCAAAAAGCAAAAACCCTCTATAGGGCATGGAACCGTACTAGAAGGATGGCTTAATGGACCCTGTAAAATTCACAGTACAGAGGACGCCACACCAACTCACAGCCTTAGAGCATGTTGGATACTCCGGTAGGTGGCCAAAATTGGCGAAAACCTCCTAATTCCGGAGGCCATAGAAAGCCACCTCAGAGACACCCATACGGTATTAACAGTCTTCGGGACTTTCACATCAAATAATACGCGAAAAAGGACACTCCGCAGCCTTGCCGAAGTCTACCAAGTAGCAACAATAAACCCATGGAGTGACACGGCTATTACCTTTAATGCCAGTGATGAACCTAAATTCCGAACAGCCCGAGCACCAGCCGCATTGGTCCTCAGCCCAATAGTGGACGGCTTTCGTCTTACCAAGGTACTCATGGACGGCGCCAGCGGATTGAACCTCATTTACGAGGAAAACCTTCAAAAAATGGAAATAGGCTGGAACCGCATTGAGCAAAGCAGCACAACCTTTAGAGGAATAATCCTAAGTCGGGAAGCACGCTGCACAGGAAAAATCACACTAGATGTGGTGTTCGGCACGCCAGATAATTACAGGTCCGAAGAGATCACGTTCCATGTGGATCCGTTCAGCAGCGGTTATCATGCTCTGCTAGGGCGGGAAGCGTTCACAATCTTCCAAGCAATACCCCATTACGGGTACATGAAGCTCAAAATGCCCGGGCCTAACGGGATCATCACTCTCGCTAGTGATCCGGACATAGCACTCCGCGCCGAAAACAAGACAGCCGCACTGGCCCTCGAGGCACTATCCGAAGCCCTAGCGGCTGAGGAACTGACTGCGCTATGCTCTACGGTGAATAGGGACGATGCGGTACTCGACAAAAGATCCAAGTCCACCTCCTTTAAACCGGCGGACGAAATAGCCAAATTCCAAGTCCATCCTATGGACCCAAATAAAACAGCTTCCATCGGGGCACAGTTAAACCCTATGTAGACGCCGCACTGCGAGAGTTCCTACGGGAAAACTGGGACATTTTCGCCCGGCACCCTTCAGACATGCCAGGAATCCCACGCAGGCTGGCCGAGCACAGCTTAAATATCCAAACAGGATTCAAACCTGTCAAACAGGCTCTTCGACGTTTTTCCAAACCTAAGAGACAGGCCATGGGAGAGGAGCTAGCAAAGCTATTAGAGGCCGGATTCATCAGAGATATAAAACATCCGGACTGGCTAGCAAACCTGGTGATGGTACCAAAGAAGGACAAATCCTGGCGCCTGTGCGTTGATTTTAAAGACCTTAACAAGGCTTGCCCAAAGGATCCCTTCCCCCTCCCCGCATCGATCAAATCATCGACGCTACCGCAGGACACGATTCGTTGTGTTTCCACGACGCATATTCCGGCTACCATCAAATCAAGATGGCAGAATCTGACCAATCCGCAATGGCATTTATCACACCATACGGCCCATTCTGCTTCAACACAATGCCCTTCGGGCTCAAAAACACCGGCGCAACATATCAGCGCATGATTCAGACATGTCTGGCAAGCCAGATCGGCAAAACAGTGGAGGCATATGTAGATGATGTGGTCGTCAAAACAAGACATGTCGAATCTCTAGTAGACGACTTGAGGCTCACATTTAATAACCTCCGAACATATGACATCAAGCTCAACCCGGAAAAATGCGTTTTTAGCGTTCCATCCGGAAAGCTCTTGGGCTTCATTGTATCCGGTAGAGGAATCGAAGCAAATCCGGCCAAGATCTGAGCTCTGTCGCAACTGGATATCCCAAAGGACCTCAAACAAATACAAAAATTATCCGGATGCGTGGCGGCTCTAAGCCGCTTTATCTCCCGCTTGGGAGAAAAGGCCCTACCCCTTTACCGCCTTCTTCGGCGCACCGAACACTTCGAATGGACGGATGCAACCACGGCCGGACTCGAGGAGATAAAAGCCATACTTGCAACAAACCCAGTCCTGGCCGCGCCAAATATTGGCGAACCAATGCTATTATACATTGCAGCAACACATCAGGTTGTAAGCGCAGTGCTCGTCGTCGAACGAGAAACGGACAGACATAGATTCCCCCTTTAAAAGCCGGTCTATTATGTGTCCACTGTCCTTATTCCTTGCAAATCACGGTACCCGCATTATCAAAAGATCACGTACGCGGTATTCATGGCATCCTGGAAGCTATGACACTACTTTCAAGAGTGTTCAATAATAGTAGCCTCGGAAGTACCACTCAATGATATTATAAACAACCGTGACGCAACGGGCCGGATTGCAAAATGGGCCATTGAGCTCCTCCCGTTCGACATAACTTATAAGCCACAGCGAGCCATCAAGTCGCAAGTCTTGGCCGACTTCGTCGCAGAATGGACAGAGGCCGAACTCCTTAAAGAGTACGACACATATTCAAATTGGATCATGCATTTCGACGGCTCCAAGATGTTGGCCAGACTGGGGGCTAGCGTCGTTTTGACGTCCCCCACAGGAGACACAGTTCAATACGTACTCCAGATTATGTACACGAACTCCAACAACGCAGCCGAATATGAGGCCCTTTTACATGGTCTCCGGATGGCAGTATCCATGGGCATTCAATGCCTAGAGGTGCACGGGGACTCGAACCTCGCTATATCCCAAATAAATGGAGACTTCAATGCCAAGGATCCAAAAATGGCAGCTTACCGCAACGCCGTCCTAAAAATGTCAGCTCGGTTCAAGGGGCTTGAATTTCACCATATAGCTCGGGAAAATAATCAGGCGGCGGATGTCCTGGCACGCATCGGTGCAAAACGCGATGTAGTCCCCCCCAACATCTTCCTGGAAAGGCTGTTCAAGCCATCCGTAGTATGGGAAGGGGAGCCGAACAATAACAACCCGGACCCAACCGCACTGCCCGACACCAAACATTCTGACACAATCGGAGGCTCTGCCAATGAACTAACACCTTCAGCCCACGTAATAATGGCCATCATCGCCCCGTGGACAGAACCATTCCTCGCCTACCTCACTAGGCAGGAACTCCCCGTGGACCAAAATGAGGCACGCTGCATAGTGCGGCGATCCAAAGCCTACAGAGTCCACGAGGGAGGGCTTTATAAGAAAAGCACTACCGGAGTCCTTCAAAGGTGCATATTCGAAGAGGAGGGGCGGAACCTCCTGGCTGAAATTCATGCTGGACTGGGCGGTCATCACGCTGCAACTTGGTCCCTCGTAAGCAAGGCCTTCCGTACAGGCTTTTATTGGCTGACGGCCCGGGCAGACGCTCAGGACTTAGTCCAACGATGCACCGGTTGCCAGCTCTTTGCAAACCAAAGCCATATGCCACCCACCGCCCTCCGAACCATCCCCATTACTTGGCTCTTTGCGGTCTGGGGGCTTGACATGGTTGGACCCCTTAAAGGCAGAACCCACAAGCAAAAATACTTACTGGTCATGGTGGATAAATTCACCAAATGGATAGAAGCCAAGCCTGTTAAGACAGCCGAATCCGGACCAGTGATAGACTTTATATCTGGGGTCGTACAGTGTTACGGCGTTCCCCACAACATCATCACTGATAACGGCACGAACTTCACGGCCGATGAGGTAAAACTCTGGTGCAAAAACATGGGCATCAAGCTCGACTATGCTTCCGTCTATCACCCACAAACTAACGGCCAGGTCGAACGTGCAAATGGTCTTATCATGAGCGGCATTAAACCCAGATTAGTGCGATCCCTCAAGGAATCTAACACGCACTGGGTAGAGGAGCTCGACTCCGTACTCTAGGGGCTGCGAACCACACCGAATTGCACCACCGGATACACACCATTCTTTATGGTGTACGGCGCAGAGGCAGTTTTGCCCTGCGACATAATTCATGACTCACCTCGAGTGCGCATGTACGAAGAAAGAGAAGCCAAGCTCGATCGGCAGGACAACTTAGACGCATTGGAGGAGGAGCGTGATGTGGCAAAAGCCCGTTCCGCATTCTATCAACAGCAGGCTCGAAGGTACCAAAGCAGAGAAGTACGGGCCAAAAATTACAACGTTGGTGAATTAGTTCTACGACTACCGGACAAGAAAAAGGACAAACTCAAGCCCAAGTGGGAAGGTCCCTTCATAATCAACCAAGTCCTGACTGGTGGAGCGTACCGCCTGCGAGATGCATCGGATAACTGACTCGAGCCGAACCCATGGAACGCACCCCGTCTCCGAAGATTCTATGCCTAGCGCCGGACTCTATGTTCGTCTCCTTCCTCTGTCCATTTTTTAATATATTTTCTGTCTTGCATTCTCTTCTTATTTTCTCTCTCTCTTATAGCCCTTAAAGGCTCATACAGTGACGCGCCATCCGCGCTCATTAAACCTGGGGGCTTCTTTAAACAGAAGCTTATTCATATGGGCTTCATGCCCAACACATGCATCACACTTCCGCATGTACCTTTTATTCACCATTATATGCATCAATATGACTTAAGTTTTGGCCAAGCTGGGTTGCCTGGCTCTTGTGCTTACCCCTACGTTCCCGATTGTTCGGCTAGGTGGTAAAGGGAGCACCTCTGCGATTGTTACTGCTGGGTCAGCCGGACGTGTACCTCAGACTGGGTGAAGTCGAAAGCTAGCGTTCTTAAGGGAATATTTGGTCGGTGAACTAAAGATGATCTTTTTTTTACGCTCCCAGATGTTTTTCCTGTGTTTCTTTTAGCAGCATGGACATGCACCTTAGGGCATGCCTCCCGGGGAAAGGAACCCCTAACGGAACTATTCTCCCTGGAAGATGTTTCTTACTAACCATGTAATATAACATAACTAGTCGGGCACTTGTCTGTTCACGCACTAATGACCCCTATGCCTGGTCTCCATGCATTCCCCGGTTCCTATATAACCGCATGGGAATTCGGACACACTCCGGACCTTCAGGTCCCGAGGCTGAAGCGAAAAGGTCGGCCATGACAAATGATCTACAATCCGGCTAGAAGGCATCATAAATGTCAACTAAATTACATAGTCAATTTTACTGATTGTATTCCTCTTCAATACCATCTAACAGGCTGTCTAATTTATAGTCCTGCTGGGAATACTTTGTGGCCAACTCTACTTGGCCGTATACTAAGCTTACAGGGATCTCCTTCCCATCGGGCCCTATAGGACCGGCCTCGGCCATGTGGTTGGGGTCAGCCTTTGTGTACCGCGTCTTCACCATGGCCCAGGCCTTCCTAGCGCCTTGACGGCAGGCTGATATCTTCCACAATCGGAAGCGCCGCCGTGCTCCTTTTAGCTTCTCCACAAGCTCTCCAAGACCTTCGGGCATGGAGACGGATGGCCACAGGGCCTGGGCGACGCCTCGCATCGCCTGCCGAACTCGATCGAGCAGTTGTGAGAGTTCGGGAAGAAGGTCACCCGTAGAACCGGGCATCTCCTCTCTAGGACGGCCTATCAGCACACCAACAGACATTGCTTTGTTAGTCGACTTCCCCGCCAAACTTTCTTTTAAAAGGTTCGTTCAAGCACTTACTAAATATGCCGCGCTGAAGCCGCTGATTCTCCTTCATGGAGTCTGACAGCTGGGCACGAACATCTTTCAGCTCGACGTCCAGCTTGGTGTTGGCATCTCGGAGATTGTTCTTCTCACCCATCACCTTCAACAACACCCTCTCACCAGCCTTTAGCTGGCGTAGGAGATGTTGTCTTTCCGGATCCAATCCGGCGCCATCTGCAATTTCATTTGTCAGATTCGCACCAAAGCCGTGCTTCGCAAAATACTTATCTTTCGCAGTGTATATTACCAGCGGGGGCCTCCTTAGGCTCCCCTGCCGCGGCTAGTTCGGCCTCAAGTTGGGCTTTGCACTCTTCCAGCTCCTTGGACAGTAGGGAATTCTTTTCTGTAAGAACCTGCATAACAAATGATCCTTAAAACTCAGTTACTTTAACTGTTTCAAGTCTCGGGGGCTACTGGTATATATATAATTACCAAAATTTTCTTACCCGTATGTCTTTTACATATTGCTCCGTGGCTCTGGTTAGACCATTTTGAGCGGCACGGAGGTACGCATATCTTGACTTAAAGGCATCTAACGCCTCTTGGGAGAAACAAGCGTTGCGAAGAATTATCCGGCGACGCCTGTGGTTCATGGCACTCTCCACCTCAGAGTTGGTAGCAGACAACCTGTCCACATCCTCTGTCGAAGGAGCGTCCGGTGCGCGCCTTGTGTTCGGCCCCGCTTCCGGGCCAGGCTTTGGAGCCTGGCTGGTGGAGGCGCGATTGGCGGTCTCTCCGAATATAGTTCGGCGAGGTCTCTTTGTCCTGAAGAGGGCACAAGTGTTAATATGCCCTGAAGGTACGACACCTGGGATAAGGGGGTGCGCCATACCTTTGCGCTGACGCCCCGGTCCGGACTGCACCTCTTTTCTACCCACGGGGCCCTGCGGCCCCTCGTTGGCTTGTCGCCGCAGGTTTGGCCTCCCATTTCTGGGAGGCCGAGATTAGCCATGGATAATCAGTCGTAATGGCCACCAGGGCGTTGTCCTTGCTCAATTGATGGAATACTCCATCAATCAGATCCATCAAAAGCTCCAGATCCTCTTGCTAGTCCGGGTCGAGGGATCGTCCTGGGTCCTCGGGTTGTGGAGGAGGGTTGTTTATTTCTTTAACAGCCTGGCGCAATTCCTGTGTCGAAATCGCTAAGATTAAATATTTAACAATGGGGATATAAAACGGATGGGCAAGATGTGATCACTCACCCAGCTTGGAGGAATGTACATGGAAAATCCACCCTTTGGGTTAACGCGGAGAAAATCCTCCTCTTCTCCCTTGTACAAAGCGGACAAGGTCTTTATTAGAGCCGCAGCCGAATCCGGCCCCTTACGGCCGTAGTGGGTGGTGTCGTCCTCCCCATTGAAATCCCACATGGGGTGGCTTCTATACTGTAGCGGCTGCACCCCTCGCATGATGCATGCGGCCATGACCCCGATCATGGTTAGTCCGGAATGAGCTAACAATCTTATCCGGCCCATCAGGTAAACAACGTCCCTGTCACTTTCCCTCTGAGCGCTCCGTGGGGGCCAGCTTAGGCGCTTCTTTAAGGGAACATTGTTGAATTCAGGGAAGCCGATCCGGACAGGATCCGGCAGCGGTATGTCTTCTATGTAAAACCATTCCGAGGGCCAGTTTTCGGACGCCTTCTTTGGGGTTCCGGACTGATAGCCGGTCCTGGCGACGCGCCATACTTCGGCTCCGCCAACTTGATACATAGACCCCTTCTTGGAATGGGGCACGAGGCAAAATAGCTCCCTACACAGTCCGAAATGGGCTTCAACACCCAAGAACAGCTCGTAGAGAGCTACAAAGCCCGCGATATGCAATACTGAGGCAGGCGTGAGATGATGTAGCTGGAGGCCGTAGAACTCCAGCAGCCCCCGGAGAAATGGATGGCTGGGAAATCCGAGCCCCTTATTAAATAAGGGACGAGGCACACCCGCTCTCCTTTGGAGGGATTAGGGGCGCTCTTTGCTTGCCCTCCGCCGTTATAGACGGCAAGACCAGCTCGAACCGGGATCATATAGGATGGGGGGAGAAATCCCTTGGTCTGGAGCGTCACTAACTCGCTATGCGGGATGGAACATCTTTCCCAATATCCAGGCTTAGGGCTAGAAGGGCGGGAGGAGGAGTCGCGACGGCTGGCCATGGTGGAATGGATCTTTGTCGAATGCGCTCTGATGAACACTCGCCAAAAGGGGGAAGGTGTGGTTTGGATCTAAATCCTCGTCTCTTTAAATAGGTCAACTTGTTTACGCGGCTAGGGGTGTGAATGTAAAAACAATCAGACCTTTCATATTCGTTTGACACGTGGGGAGCGGCCATTATTGGGAGCGGAAGCCCAGGAGCGCAACATCTACAAGAAACCGTACTTTATTCAACAGGTGCATGGAATTTGGAGGAGAACCCGCCTTGCAATGCCGAAGACAATCTGCGCGCCGGACTCATCGTCATTGAAGCCTGGTTCGGGGGCTACTGAGGGAGTCCTGGATTAGGGGGTGTTCGGATAGCCGAACTATACCTTCAGCCGGACTCCTGGACTATGAAGATACAAGATTGAAGACTTCGTCCCGTGTCCGGAAGGGACTTTCCTTGGCGTGGAAGGCAAGCTTGGCGATACGGATATTTAGATCTCCTACCATTGTAACCGACTCTATGTAACCCTAACCCTATCCGGTGTCTATATAAACCAGAGGGTTTTAGTCCGTAGGACAACATACACATCAACAATCATACCATAGGCTAGCTTCTAGGGTTTAGCCTCTCTGATCTCGTGGTAGAACTACTCTTGTACTACCCATATCATCAATATTAATCAAGCAGGACGTAGGGTTTTACCTCCATCGAGAGGGCCCGAACCTGGGTAAAACTTCATGTCCCTTGCCTCCTATTACCATCCAGCCTAGACGCATAGTTCGGGACCCCCTACCCGAGATCCGCCGGTTTTGACACCGACAACGGGCTTTGTAGCCCTCTGCGAGCTGTTCTTGGGTGTCGAAGCTCATTTCGGACTATGGAAAGAGCTATTTTGCCTCGTGCCCCATTCCAAGAAGGGGTCAATGTATCAAGTGGGCGGAGCCAAAGTGTGGCGTATCACCGGGACCGGATATCTGTCTGGAACCCCAAAGAAGGCGTCCGAAGACTGGCCATCGGAGTGGTTTTATATAGAAGACGTCCCGCTGTCGGATCTTGTCCGGATCGGCCTCCCTGAATTCAACAGTGCTCCCTTAAAGAAGCGCCTAAGATGGCGCACACGGAGCCCTTAGAGGGGAGGTGACAGGGACATCATTTACCTGATGGGCCGAATAAGATTGTTAGCCCATTTCGGACTAACCATGATCGGGGTTATGGCCGAATGCATTATGCGGGGGGTGCAGCCGCTTCAGTATAGAAGCCACCCCTGTGGGACTTCAACGGGGAGGAGACGCCACCCGCTACGGTCGTAAGGGGCCGGATTCAGCTGCCGCTCTACTAAAGATCTTATCCACTTTGTATAAGGGAGAAGAGGAGGAATTTCTCCGTGTCAACCTCAGGGTGGATTCTCCATGCACAATCCCCCAAGCTGGGTAAGCGGCCGTATTTACTTATCCATCCGTTTTGTATTCCCATTGTTAAATATTTAGTCTGACTACTTCAACGCAGGAACTGCGCCGGGCTGTTAAGGAAATAAGCAGCCCTCCTCCACAACCCGAGAACCCTGGACGGTCCCTCGACCTGGCCTCCCAAGCGGATCTGGACATATCTGTGGAGCTGATTGATGGAGTGTTCCATCAATTGAGCAAGGACAACGCCTTGGTGGCCATTACGGCCGATTACCCAGGGCTAATCCTGACCCCCAGGTACCTGAGATCAAATTCCTAGTACCCCGAATAGGTGTCCGCCCACTCGTGTTCAGTTTCCTGATTGCAACCGAACTTTGCAGGGGAGGTATTTAAGGCGGAAGGCCGAACCTGCGCGACAAGCCAACGAGGGGCCGTAGGGCCCCGCAGGCAGAAAAGAAGTGCAGTCCGGACCGAGGTGTCAGCGCAAAGGTATGGCGCGCCCCCCTTATCCCAAGTGTTATACCTTCGAGGCATATTGACACTCGCGCTCTTTCCAGGACAAAGAGACCTCGCCGGACTACATCCGGAGAGGCTGCCAATCGCGCCTCCACCAGCCAGGCTCCAAAGCCTGGTCAGGAGGTGGAGGAGAATGCAAGGCGCGCGCCAGACGCTCCTCCGACGGAGGATGTGGACGGGTTGTCTACCACCAACTCTGAGGTGGAGAGTGCCATGAACCACAGGCGTCGCCGGACAATTCTTCACGACGCTTGTTTCTCCCAAGGGGCGTTAGATGCCTTTAACTCGGGAGATGCGTACCTCCGTGCCGCTCAAAATGGTCTAGCCAGAGCCACGGAGCAGTATGTAAAAGACATACGGGTAAGAAAATTCTGGTAATTATATGTATATACCAGTAGCCCCCGAGACTTGAAACAGTTAGAATAACTGATTTAAGGATCATTTGTGATGCAGGTTCTTACAGAAAAGAATTCCCTACTGTCCAAGGAGATGGAAGAGTGCAAAGCCCAACTTGAGGCCGCACTAGCCGCGGCAGGGGAGCCCAAGGAGACCCCCTCTGGTAATATACACTTCGAAAGATAAGTATTTTGCGAAGCACGACTTTGGTGCGAATCTGACAAATGAAATTGCAGATGGCGCCGGAAAGGCAACACCTCCTATGACAGCTAAAGGCTGGTGAGAAGGTGCTGACAAAGGTGAGGCGGGAGAAGAACGATATCCAAGATGCCAACACCAAGCTGGGCGTCGAGCTGAAAGATGTTCGCACCCAGCTGTCAGACTCCGTGAAGGAGAATCAGCGGCTTCGGCGCGGCATATTTAGTAAGTGCTTGAACAAACCTTTGAAAGAAAGTTCGGCGGGGAAGTCGAGTAACAGAGCAATGTCTGTAGGTGTGCTAACAGGTCGTCCTACAGAGGAGATGCCCGGTTCTACGGGTTGGCCTTCTTCCCGAGCTCTTGCAACTGCTCGATCGAGTTCGGCAGGCGATGCAAGGCGTCGCCCAGGCCCTGTGGCCATCCGTCTCCATGCCCGAAGGTCTTGGAGAGCTTGCGGAGAAGCTAAAGGGAGCACGGTGGCGCTTCCGATTGTGGAAGATATCAGCCTGCCGTCAAGGCGCTAGGGAGGCCTGGGCCATGGTGAAGACGCGGTACGTAAAGGCTGACCCCAACCACTGGCCGAGGTCGGTCCTGTAGGGCCCGATGGGAAGGAGATCCCTGTAAGCTTAGTATTCGGCCAAGTAGAGTTGGCCGCAAAGTATTCCCAGCAGGACTGTAAATTAGACAGCCTGTTAGATGGTATTGAAGAGGAATACAACCAGTCAAAATGACTATGTAATTTAATTGACATTTATGATGCCTTCTAGCCAGATTGTAGATCATTTGTCATGGCCGACCTTTTCGCTTCAGCCTCGGGACCTGACGGTCCGGAGTGTGTCCGAATTCCCATGCGGTTATATAGGAACCGGGGAATGCATGGAGACCAGGCATAGGGGTCATTAGGGCTTGAACAGACAAGTGCCCGACTAGTTATGTTATATTACATGGTTAGTAAGAAACATCTTCCAGGGAGAATAGTTCCATTAGGGGTTCCTTTACCTGGGAGGCATGCCCTAAGGTGCATGTCCATGCTGCGAAAAGAAACGCAGGAAAAACATCTGGGGGCGTATAGATAAAAATAAAAAAAAGATCATCTTTAGTTCACCGACCGAATATTCCCTTAAGAACGCTAGCTTTCGGCTTCACCCAGTCTGAGGTACACGTCTGGCTGACCCGGCAGTAACAATCGCAGAGGTGCTCCCTTTACCACCTAGCCGAACAATCGGGAACGTAGTGGTAAGCACAGGATCCAGGCAACCCAGCTTGGCCAAAACTTAAGTCATATCGATGCATATAATGGTGAATAAAAGGTACATGCGGAAGTTTGACACATGTGTTGGGCATGAAGCCCGTATGAATAACCTTCTGTTTAAAGAAGCCCCCACGTTTAATGAGCGCGGATAGCGCGTTACTTTATGAGCCTTTAGAGGCTATAAGAGAGGGAGAGAAGAAGAGAAATGTAAGACAGAAAATATATAAAAAATGGACAGAGGAAGGAGACGAACACAGAGTCCGGCGCTAGGCATAGAATCTTCGGAGACGGGCTGCGTTCCATGGATTTGGCTTGAGTCGGTTATCCGATGCATCCCGCAGGCGGTACGCTCCACCAGACAGGACTTGGTCAATTATGAAGGGACCTTCCCACTTGTGCTTGAGTTTGTCCTTTTTCTTGTCCGGTAGTCGTAGAACTAATTCACCAACGTTGTAATTTTTGGCCCGTACTTCTCTGCTTTGGTATCTTCGAGCCTGCTGTAGATAGAATGCGGAACGGGCTTTTGCCACGTCACGCTCCTCCTCCAATGCGTCCAAGCTGTCCTGCCGATCGAGTTCGGCTTCTCTTTCTTCGTATATGCGCACTCGAGGTGAGTCATGAATTATGTCGCAAGGAAAAACTGCCTCTGCGCCGTACACCATAAAGAATGGTGTGTATTCGGTGGCGCGATTCGGCGTGGTCCGCAGCCCCCAGAGTATGGAGTTGAGCTCCTCTACCCAGTGTTTGTTAGATTCCTTGAGGGACCGCACTAATTTGGGTTTGATGCCGCTCATGATAAGACCGTTTGCATGTTCGACCTGGCCGTTAGTTTATGGGTGATAGACGGAAGCATAATCGAGTTTGATGCCCATGTTTTTACACCAGAGTTTTATCTCGTCGGCCGTGAAGTTCGTGCCGTTATCAGTGATGATGCTGTGGGGGACGCCGTAACAGTGTACAACCCCGGATATAAAGTCTGTGACCGGTCTGGATTCGTCCGTATTAACAGGCTTGGCTTCTATCCATTTGGTGAAATTATCCACCATGACCAGTAAGTATTTTTGCTTGTGGGTTCCACCTTTAAGGGGTCCAACCATGTCAAGCCCCCAGACCGCAAAGGGCCAAGTAATGGGGATAGTTTGGAGGGCGGTGGGTGGCATATGGCTTTGGTTTGCAAAGAGCTGGCAACTAGTGCATCGTTGGACTAAGTCCTGAGCGTCTCCCCGGGCCGTCGGCCAATAAAAGCCTGTATGGAAGGCCTTGCTTACAAGGGACTGGGCTGCAGCGTGATGACCACTGAGTCCGGCATGAATTTCAGCCAGGAGGTTCCGCCCCTCCTCTTCGGATATGCACCTTTGAAGGACTCCAGTAGTGCTTTTCTTATAAAGCTCTCCCTCGTGGACTCTGTAGGCTTTAGATCGCCGCACTATGCAGCGTGCCTCATTTTGGTCCTCGGGGAGTTCCTGCCTAGTAAGGTAGGCGAGGAATGGTTCTGTCCACGGGGCGATGACGGCCATTATTACGTGCGCTGAAGGTGTTATTTCATTGGCAGAGCCTCCGATTGTGTCAGAATGTTCGGTGTCGGGCAGTGCGGTTGGGTCTGGGCAGTTATTGTTCAGCTCCCCTTCCCATACTACGGATGGCTTGAACAGCCTTTCCAAGAAGATGTTGGGGGGGGGGGACTACATTGCGTTTTGCGCCGATGCGTGCCAGGACATCTGACGCCTGATTATTTTCCCGGGCTATATGGTGAAATTCAAGCCCCTCAAACCGAGCTGACATTTTTAGGACGGCGTTGCAGTAAGCTGCCATTTTTGGATCCTTGGCATCGAAGTCTCCATTTATTTGGGATATTGCAAGGTTCGAGTCCCCGCGCACCTCTAGGCGTTGGATGCCCATGGATACTGCCATCCGGAGACCATGTAAAAGGGCCTCATATTCGGCTGCATTATCGGAGTCCGTGTACATAATCTGTAGTACGTATTGAACTGTGTCTCCTGTGGGGGACGTCAAAACGATGCCAGCCCCCAGTCCGGCCAACATCTTGGAGCCGTCGAAATGCTTGATCCAATTTGAATATGTGTCGTATTCTTTAGGGAGTTCGGCCTCCGTCCATTCTGCGACGAAGTCGGCCAAGACTTGCGATTTGATGGCTCATCGTGGCTTATTAGTTATGTCGAAAGGGAGGAGCTCAATGGCCCATTTTGCAATCCGGCCCATTGCGTCATGGTTGTTTATAATATTGTTAAGTGATACTTCCGAGGCTACTGTTATTGAACACTCTTGAAAGTAGTGTCGTAGCTTCCGGGATGCCATGAATACCGCGTACGCAATCTTTTGATAATGCGGGTACCGTGATTTGCAGGGAGTGAGGACAGAGGACACGTAGTAGACCGGCTTTTGAAGGGGGAATTTGTGTCCATCCGCTTCTCGTTCGACGACGAGTACTGCGCTTACAACCTGATGTGTTGCTGCAATGTATAATAGCATTGGTTCGCCAATGTTTGGCGCGGCCAGGACTGGGTTTGTTGCCAGTATGGCTTTTATTTAGTTGAGTCCGGCCGTGGCTGCATCCGTCCATTTGAAGTGTTCGGTGCACCGAAGGAGGCGGTAAAGGGGTAGGGCCTGTTCTCCCAAGCAGGAGATAAAGCGGCTTAGAGCCGCCACACATCCGGTTATCTTTTGTATTTGTTTGAGGTCCTTTGGGATATCCAGTTGCGACAGAGCTCGGATCTTGGCTGGATTTGCTTTGATTCCTCTACCGGATACTATAAAGCCCAAGAGCTTTCTGGCTGGAACGCCGTAAACGCATTTTTCCGGGTTGAGCTTGATGTCGTATGTTCGGAGGTTATCAAATGTGAGCCTCAAGTCGTCTACTAGAGATTCAACATGTCTTGTTTTGACGACCACATCATCTACATATGCCTCCACTGTTTTGCCGATTTGGCTTGCCAGACATGTCTGAATCATGCGCTGATATGTTGCGCCGGCGTTTTTGAGCCCGAAGGGCATTGTGTTGAAGCAGAATGGCCCATATGGTGTGATAAATGCCGTTGCGGCTTGGTCTGGTTCTGCCATCTTAATTTGCTGGTAGACAGAATATGCGTCGAGGAAACACAACGGATAGTGTCCTGCAGTAGCGTCGATAATTTGATCGATGTGGGGGAGGGGGAAGGGATCCTTTGGACAAGCCTTGTTAAGGTCTTTAAAATCAACACACAGGCGCCAGGATTTGTCCTTCTTCGGTACCATCACCAGGTTTGCTAGCCAGTCCGGATGTTTTATATCTCTGATGAATCCGGCCTCCAATAGCTTTGCTAGTTCCTCTTCCATGGCCTGTCTCTTAGGTTCGGAAAAATGCCGAAGAGCCTGTTTGACAGGTTTGAATCCTGCTTGGATATTTAAGTTGTGCTCAGCCAGCCTGCATGGGATTCCTGGCATGTCTGAAGGGTGCCAGGCGAAAATGTCCCAGTTCTCTCGTAGGAATTCTCGCAATGCAGCGTCGACGTTAGGGTTTAACTGTGCCCCAATGGAAGCTATTTTATTAGGGTCCATTGGATGGACTTGGAATTTGACTATTTTGTCCGCCGGTTTAAAGGAGGTGGACTTGGATCTTTTGTCGAGTACCACATCGTCCCTATTCACCGTAGAGCGCAGCGCAGTTAGCTCCTCAGCCGCTAGGGCTTCAGATAGTGCCTCGAGGGCCAGTGTGGCTGTCTTGTTTTCGGCGCGGAGTGCTATGTCCGGATCACTAGCGAGAGTGATGATCCCGTTAGGCCTGGGCATCTTGAGCTTCATGTACCCGTAATGGGGTATTGCTTGGAAGACTGTAAACGCTTCCCTCCCTAGCAGAGCGTGATAACCGCTGCTGAACGGAGCCACCTGGAACGTGACCTCTTCGGACCTATAATTATCCGGCGTGCCGAACACCACATCTAGTGTGATTTTTCCTGTACAGCGCGCTTCCCGACTCAGGATTATTCCTCTAAAGGTTGTGCTGCTTCGCTTAATGCGGTTCCAGTCTATTTCCATTTTTTGAAGGGTCTCCTCATAAATGAGGTTCAATCCGCTGCCGTTGTCCATGAGTAACTTAGTAAGACGAAAGCCATCCACTATTGGACTGAGGACCAATACGGCTGGTGCTCGCGCTCTTCGGGATTTAGGTTCATCACTGGCGTTAAAGGTAATAGCCATGTCACTCCATGGGTTTATTGTTGCTACTTGGTAGACTTCGGCAAGGCTGCAGAGTGTCCTTTTTCGCATATTATTTGATGCAAAAGTCTCGAAGACTGTTAATACCATATTGGTGTCTCTGGGGTGGCTTTCTGTGGCCTCCGGAATTAGGAGATTTTTGCCAATTTTGGCCACTTACCGGAGTATCCAACATGCTCTAAGGCTGTGAGTTGGTGTGGCATCCTCTGTACTGTGAATTTTACAGGGTCCATTAAGCCATCCTTCTAGTACGGTTCCACGCCCTGTAGAGGGTTTTTGCTTTTTAGTGCTTGACCCGGGTGACTGGTGATGATGCACCCTTTTATTTCGGACTCGGTTTGTATTCAGGGCCGGATTGTCCCAAAATTTTATTTCGGTTTTCCAAGCGCTTTCCATCGCACAGTATTTTCGCACAATGGACGCCAAGTTAGCGAAGCGTGTAATATCACGGCGACTTATGGCGTTGAGTATTCCCTTGTCCGTGCAATTATTGCAGAAGAGTGAGATTGCGTCTTCCTCGCGGCAGTCCCTTAGCCTCTTCTTAACCAGGAGGAATCTGGCCCAGTAATGATGTACTATTTCATCGGGTTCTTCCCTGATTTTGGATAGATCGCTTATGTTGGGGTGGGTGGGTGGAATTAAATCCGAAGCCTCACCCCATCTAAGGCTCAGAGGCCGAGGAATTTCCGAACTCGAAAATTTGGATTCCTGGATGTTGTCCAATGAATCCAGACCATCGCCTGACTCTAAATTCAGGTCTTGAGTGATATCCTCCCCTCTGTGGGTATCCGCCTGGGAGGGATCAGGAATCCGGACGTAGCGAGTCTTTAAGATAGATGAAGGGTCGCCGCATTGTCCATCTACCATGGCAACGTGATGGGTGACTTGGGGAGAGTTAATCTCTCTTAGATCGGGTTTAGGCCCAATCTAGTCGTAATCCGTGGCGACTCCCAGGGCGGCGAAGCGATCCAAGAGCTCGTTTATGGAGGAGAGCTCCATTGGATCTAACTGCTCGGCGAGTTCCGAGCTGACATGAAGATTGTTTTCGATGGCTCGAGTGGTCATCGTCGGCGCAGAAGCCGAACAGGCGGTCATAGGAAAACCACCTAGCCGGAGGGTTGCCGACAGCCAAAGCTCCCTTAGCAACGGTGCCGTCTTTAAAGACGGGGCGAGGCATCCTTCCTGATGGCGACGTCACAGAGGAACTCTTAATGAAAGCACCAATGTCGGTGTCAAAACCGGCGAATCTCGGGTAGGGGGTCCTGAACTGTGCGTCTAGGCCGGATGGTAACAGGAGGCAAGGGACACGAAGTTTTACCCAGGTTCGGGCCCTCTCGATGGAGGTAAAACCCTACGTCCTGCTTGATTAATATTGATGATATGGGTAGTACAAGAGTAGATCTACCACGAGATCGAGGAGGCTAAACCCTAGAAGCTAGCCTATGGTATGATTATTGTTGTCTATGTTGTCCTACGGACTAAAACCCTCTAGTTTATATAGACACCAGATAGGGTTAGGGTTACATAGAGTCGGTTACAATGGTAGGAGATCTACATATCCGTATTGCCAAGCTTGCCTTCCACGCCAAGGAAAGTCCCTCCCGGACACGGGACAGAGTCTTCAATCTTGTATCTTCACAGTCCAACAGTCCGGCCAAAGGATATAGTCCGGCTGTCCGGACACCCCCTAATCCAGGACTCCCTCACCCATGATGAGTTGTGTTCCTAGGTTCAACAACTTAAAAGTGCCTAGCGGTATACCGCTAGACTGGTCAATATATCCAGGAAGTGTACAAGATATAGATGAAATAATCAAAATGTTTGTGCAAAAACAAGATACATAACATACCTCAGTAGTTGACCAATGGTGTGTACAGCAAAGGTGTTAATACCAATCCGGAACGTTGATAACCTTATCTCTGTATTGCTGGTTTATATATAAAACCAGACCGGGATAACTATCGGGCTTTCTTTATAACACTGGTGATTTAGTCAAACCAGACCGGGTCAATAAACACCGGTTTATAACTAATCATGTGCCAACAACTTGTGGTTGAGAAGCAAGCCAGGTCAAGGACGCCGGTTTATCAAAAATACTTATGAACTTCAACAAATAAAACTCAAAAAAGGAGAATATGCAAGGCTTTTTACGAGCTGCCAGGCTCCAAATCGAGGCTTTTCATGGGCTGCCAGGCCTCTGAGTTAAACCATTTAACAAAGCCTTTTAAGATGGGCCTCCAATTAACCCAATCATCATTTTAACTTTGACAAGTTCAGGGTCTATAAAAGATTGACATGTCAAACGTTCGAGGGGTCATACCAGGATTACCTCGATAGGAGTGGCTTACTTGATGAAGGCAGGTTAACCTGGGTTTTTAGGTGAATACACCAGGCTTCCAAGCCGTGGCTTAATAGCCAATTACAAGGGTCCTTTCAAACTCTTTGTTGCTTTGCACAAGGAGCCCCCAAGTAATTTTGTGAGCTGTGCTCAGTGGGTGCCCATGTTTGAGTTTGTGTTTTGTGCAACTCTCTTTGGCTCCACATAATTTCTTTTCTGGCTAAAGGCCTATCAAGAGGTGTAGTTGTGGTGTGATAACAACCAAGCCCCCTAGTGATATCCCTTCATGGTTTAAAAACCAATCAAGAGGTGTAGCTGTAGTTCAAATATGACCAAGCCCCCTAGTGATTTTCTTAATATCCATGCAACTGCTAAGGCCGGTTTAATAAAAACTCCGCTTTGTCAGTTTAACTTGTATAACACACATTGGATGTAAACAGAATAGATACCCCGCTTATAATGGAGGCTCCGGTTTATTATATGATATATACACTGTCATAAATATGTATAGATGAAGAGCCTATGGCTTCAAGTATAGTAAGGCCGAAGGAGAGCTATGTTCCATGGCCGCTTGGTCTCCTCCTCTGATTGACGTGAGTTTTTATGCTCTCGAACATCAATGAGGTAGTAAGACCCGTTGTGCAGATTTTTGCTGACCACAATGGGTCCTTCCCAAGGTGGGGATAACTTGTGCATATTAGTCTGATCCTGGATGAGCTGGAGCACCAAATCGCCTTCTTGAAAGGTTCTGGTTTTAACCCGGTGGCTGTGATAACGTCGGAGATCTTGTTGATAAATCGCCGATCGTGCTGCTGCAAGATCACGCTCTTCATCCAACAGGTCCAGAGAATCCTGACGTGCCTTCTCATTGTCAGCTTCAACATAAGCTCTTACACGGGGCGAATCATGACAGATGTCACTAGGAAGAACGGCCTCCGCTCCGTAGACCATGAAGAACGGCGTGTAACCCGTAGACCTATTGGGTGTGGTGTTGATGCTCCATAACACAGAAGGTAGCTCCTCAACCCAACAACCCGGTGTCCGCTTTAAGGGAACCATAAGCCTGGGTTTGATACCCCGTAGAATCTCTTGATTTGCCCTCTCCGCTTGGCCATTAGATTGGGGGTGAGCCAGCGATGCTAGATCGAGCCGGATGTGCTCACGCTGACAAAACTCTTCCATCTCCCCCTTTGACAAGTTAGTACCATTATCTGTTATAATGCTGTGTGGAAAGCCAAACCGGAATATCACCTTTTTGATAAATTGAACCGCCATGGCTGCATCACACTTGTTGACTGGCTCTGCCTCCACCCATTTGGTGAATTTATCAACTGCTACTAATAGGTGGGTCCTTTTGTCCTTAGAGCGCTTAAAGGGTGCAACCATATCAAGCCCCCAAGTTGCAAATGGCCACGTAATTGGAATCATCCGCAACTCTTGAGCCAGAACGTGAGCACGTCGGGCGAATTTTTGACACCCGTCACGTCTCTTCACTAAATCTTCTGCATCAGCATGCGCCGTCAACCAGTAAAAACCGTGGCGAAAAGCTTTAGCAACCAAAGACTTTGAACCGGCGTGGTGACCGCAATCCCCTTCATGGATTTCTCGCAAAATCACACAACCTTCTTGAGGAGAAACACAACGCTGAATTGCTCCTGAAACGTTGTAGCGATGTAACTCCTCGTTGAGTATGGTCATGGACTTGGAACGCCAGATTATCTGTCGGGCCAATGTTTCGTCATCTGGTAACTTGCCCCGGTGCATGTAAGCCAGATATGGGATTGTCCAATCCGGTATGGCATGCAGAGCTGCCACCAACTGAGCCTCCGGATCAGGAACAGCAAAATCTTCTTTGGTTGGCACCTTGACTGACGGATTATTCAACACATCAAGAAAGACATTGGGCGGGATCGGTTTATGCTGGGAACCAAGACGACTTAAAACGTCCTCCGCTTCATTCTTCCGCCGGTCTATATGGTCCACCTGATAACCCTTAAAGTGACTAGCCACTGTGTCCACCTCTCGCCGATATGCAGCCATGAGTGGGTCCTTAGAATCCCAAGTGCCCGACACCTGCTGAGCCACTAGATCTGAATCGCCGAAGCACTTAACCCGGCTCAAATTAATCTCCTTAGCCATCCAAAGACCGTGGAGCAAAGCCTCATATTCAGCTGCATTGTTAGTGCAAGGGAACATTAAACGGAGGACATAACAAAACTTGTCACCTCATGGGGAAGTTAGTATGACTCCAGCCCCTGAGCCCTCCAACTGTCTGGACCCATCAAAATGAATAGTCCAATATGTATTATCTGGTTTCTCTTCAGGTGCCTGTAACTCCGTCCAATCATTGATGAAGTCCACGAGTGCCTGGGATTTGATCGATGTGCAGGGTATATATTTGAGCCCGTGAGGTCCAAGTTCAATAGCCCACTTGGTAATCCGGCCTATTGCTTCTCTGTTTTGGATGATGTCGCCCAGAGAAGCTGAAATGAACACTGTGATGGGATGGCCCTGAAAATAATGTTTAAGCTTCCGGCTTGCCATAAACACTCCATACACCAGCTTCTGCCAATGCGGATACCTCTGCTTTGACTCAATGAGCACCTCGCTGATATAATAAACCGGCCGTTGAACCGGATATTCCTTGCCAAGCTCCTTGCGCTCTACCACAATGGCTACGCTAACAGCCCGGGCATTAGCAGCCACATATAATAATAATGGCTCTTTATCGATCGGCGCTGCAAGCACGGGCGGTTAAGCTAGTTGCCTCTTCAGATCCTCGAACGCTTTATCAGCTGCCTCACTCCAGAAAAAGTTATCTGTTTTCTTGAGCATCTGATATAAGGGGATGGCCTTCTCTCCAAGGCGACTGATAAACCGGCTCAAGGCTGTAATCCGGCCGGCCAGACATTGAACATCGTTGATACACGCCGGTTTAGCCAAGGATGTAATTGCTGCAATCTTTTCCAGATTAGCCTCAATGCCTCTGTTGGACACCAGAAAACCCAAGAGCTTGCCTGCCGGGACACCAAAGACACACTTCTCCGGATTTAGCATCACCTTGTAAACCCGGAGATTGTCAAAGGTTTCTCTCAGATCGTCTATCAATGTCTCCTCCTTTCTCGACTTTACCACAATGTCATCCACATATGCATGAACATTGCGCCCAATTTGTTTATGAAGGCAATTCTAAACACATCGCTGGAAGTTGCCTGGGCACTCTTGAGTCCAAAAGGTATGGAAACATAGCAGAAGGCTCCAAAGGGAGTTATGAAAGTTGTCTTCTCCTGGTCCTTAACCGCCATTTTGATCTGATGATAACCAGAGTAAGCATCCAGAAAACACAAACGGTCACAACCCGCCGTAGCGTCAATTATCTGATCAATGCGAGGGAGAGCAAAGGGGTCTGCAGGGCAAGCCTTGTTTAAATCGGTCTAATCCACACACATCCGCCAAGTGCCGTTTTTCTTAAGAACCAGCACTGGATTAGCCAACCACTCTGGATGAAAAACCTCTACAATAAACCCTGCGGCCAACAGACGGGCTACCTCTTCACCATAGCCTTACGTCTTTCTTCATTGAAGCGGCGGAGGAATTGCCAGACCAGTTTAAACTTAGGATCAATGTTCAGTGTGTGCTCAGCGAGTTCCCTCGGTACACCTGGCATGTCACAAGGTTTCCATGCAAAGATGTCCCGATTCTCACGGATGAACTCGATGAGCGTGCTTTCCTATTTGGGATCCAGGTTGGCACTGATGCTGAACTGTTTGGATGAATCGCCAGGAACAAAGTCAACCATCTTAGTATCAGTAGCCGATTTGAACTTCAACGCCGGATCATGTTTTGTAGTCGGCTTTTTCAAAGAGGTCATATCTGCCGGATCAACTTGCTCCTTATAGAATTTCAACTCTTCCGTGGCACAAACCGACTCAGCATAAGCCGCATCACCTTCCTCACACTCCAAAGCAATCTTTCTGCTTCCATGCACTATGATAGTCCCCTTATGACCTGGCATTTTAAGCTGTAGATAAACATAACATGGTCTCGCCATGAATTTAGCATAAGACGGCCGCCCAAACATGGCGTGGTACGGACTTTTGATCTTTACCACCTCGAATGTCAATGTTTCTGATCTTGAATCATAGTCATCTCCAAAAGCTACCTCCAAGGCTATATTGCCCACAGGATATGCAGACTTGCCAGGTACCACACCATGAAAGACCGTATTTGATAGTTTAAGAGCATTACTAGTAGAACCCTCAAACCCTCAAACCCTCACTAGCGTTTTAAGGGTCCAAAAGTGATCTTTTTGTGCACTTTTACGGGTTGAAAAACAGGGGCAAAGATTAGAACCCTCAAACCCAACCCTTATAACGGAATATTCCCCATGAACGACGTTGTCGTTGCGCGCGGGAGGTCGACGGGGGCGACTAGCAGCGGCGGTCGCGGGCGTGGACGCGGGAGTTGGGAGGATTTTTCCCTCCCGCGCGAGTATAACCGCCAAATGAGGGTTGGGGTAGGTTTTGCTCCCCAACCCTTACTTTTGAGGATTGGGAGAGGGTTTGAGGGTTGGACCTTTAATTTTTTTTTTAGGATTTGAGGGTTAAGGGGTTCTAGTCTATGGCTTTTTTTCGACGAAAACTATAAAAAAGCAGTTATTTTTAGAGGTTTGAGGATTTAAGGGCTCTACTAGTAATGCTCTAAGATCCTTATCTATCAACCCCATACGACGGAGTGTATCATAATATAAAATGTTGATACTACTTCCCCCATCCATGAGCACTTTAGTAAACTTGTATCCCCCAACTTGAGGGGCTACCACTAGGGCCAAGTGACCTGGATTATCAACCCAGAGTGGATGATCCTCTCTACTCCATAAAATAGGTTGCTCAGACCAGCGTAAATACTGAGGTACTGCCGGTTCAACAGAATTTACTGCCCTTTTGTGAAGCTTCTGATCACGTTTACACAAACTAGTAGTGAAGACATGATACTGCCCGCTGTTTAGCTGTTTGGGATTGCTCTGATAACCCGACTGCTGCTGCTGCTGCTGCTGATTCCCCTGATGGTTGTAACCTCCCTGGCTGCCTTGGTGCCCTTGATTGACGTGTCCGGTTTGGTTGCCTTGACACCCTAAACCGGAACCACCACCTCCGTAGCCTGGCCCGTGGAAACCTCCTCATGAACCGTCGGGCGGGTTATTATCATACTGGAACATATTGGAATTCTTGAAATCCCGCATGATATAACAGTCCTTCCAAAGATGTGATGCCGTCTTCTCCTTTATCCATGCTTTGGACAGGGCTGTTTTAACAGGCGCTCCAAATTGGGGCATGAACCTCCGCCCCTCTGTGGCTGCTTGCCCTTACGGCGCTGGCCATTCTCCTGTGCATTGGTGTTAGCAACAAAGTCCAAGCTGCTATCGGCATTGCGCTTACCGCCATTTCCTGTTGGGTTTCGTAGTAATTTCAAAAAATTTCCTACGCGCACGCAAGATCATGGTGATGCATAGCAATGAGAGGGGGGGGAGTGTGATCTACGTACCCTTGTAGATCGACAACGGAAGCGTTAACTTGGTTGATGTAGTCGTACGTCTCCACGGCCCGACCGATCAAGCACCGAAACTACGGCACCTCCGAGTTCTAGCACACGTTCAGCTCGATGACGATCCCCGGACTCCGATCCAGCAAAGTGCCGGGGAAGAGTTCCGTCAGCACGACGGCGTGGTGACGATCTTGATGTACTACCGTCGCAGGGCTTCGCCTAAGCACCGCTACAATATTATTGAGGACTATGGTGGAAGGGGGCACCGCACACGGCTAAGAATATGATCACGTGGATCAACTTGTGTGTCTATGGGGTGCCCCCTGCCCCCCGTATATAAAGGAGTGGAGGAGGGGAGGGCCGGCCCTCTCTATGGCACGCCCTAGGGGAGTCCTACTCCCACCGGGAGTAGGATTCCACCTTTCCTAGTCCAACTAGGAGTCCTTCCATGTAGTAGGAGTAGGAGACAAGGAAGGGGAAGAGGGAAGAGAAGGAAGGA
>NC_041392.1:596072814-596085639 GCF_002162155.2 Triticum dicoccoides | reverse complement strand
CCCTCTCCCCTAAAGCCCAATAAGGCCCATATACTTCTTCTCCCGTATTCCCGTAACTCCCTGGTCCTCCGAAAAATACCCGAACCACTCGAAACCTTTCCGATGTCCGAATATAGTCGTCCAATATATCGATCTTTACGTCTCGACCATTTCGAGACTCCTCGTCATGTCCCCAATCTCATCCGGGACTCCGAACTCCTTCAGTACATCAAAACTCGTAAACTCATAATATAACTGTCATCGAAACCTTACGCGTGCGGACCCTACGGGTTCCAGAACAATGTAGACATGACCGAGACACGTCTCCAGTCAATAACCAATAGCGGAACCTGGGTGCTCATATTGGCTCCCACATATTCTACGAAGATCTTTATTGGTCAGACCGCATAACAACATACGTTGTTCCCTTTGTCATCGGTATGTTACTTGCCCGAGATTCGATCGTCGGTATCTCAATACCTAGTTCAATCTCGTTACCGGCAAGTCTCTTTACTCGTTTCATAATACATCATCTCGCAACTAACTCATTAGTTGCAATGCTTGCTAGGCTTATGTGATGTGCATTACCGAGCGGGCCCAGAGATACCTCTCCGACAATCGGAGTGACAAATCCTAATCTCAAAATACGCCAACCCAACATGTACCTTTGGAGACACCTGTAGAGCTACTTTATAATCACCCAGTTACGTTGTGATGTTTGGTAGCACACAAAGTGTTCCTCTGGCAAACGGGAGTTGCATAATCTCATAGTCATAGGAACATGTATAAGTCATGAAGAAAGCAATAGCAAGATACTAAACGATCGGGTGCTAAGCTAATGGAATGGGTCGTGTCAATCACATCATTCTCCTAATGATGTGATCACGTTAATCAAATAACAACTTTTTATTTATGGTTAGGAAACATAACCATCTTCGATTAACGAGCTAGTCAAGTAGAGGCATACTAGTGACACTCTGTTTGTCTATGTATTCACACATGTATTATGTTTCCGGTTAATACAATTCTAGCATGAATAATAAACATTTATCATGATATAAGGAAATAATTAGTAACTTTATTATTGCCTCTAGGGCATATTTCCTTCAGTCTCCCACTTGCACTAGAGTCAATAATCTAGTTCACATCGCCATGTGATTCAACACTAAGAGTTCACATCACCATGTGATTAACACCCATAGTTCACATCGTCATGTGACCTATACCCAAAGGGTTTACTAGAGTCAATAATCTAGTTCACATCATTCATGTGATTAACACCCAAAGAGTACTAAGGTGTGATCATGTTTTGCTTGTGAGATAATTTTAGTCAACGGGTCTGTCACATACAGATCCGTAAGTATTTTGCGAATTCTATGTCTACAATGCTCTGCACGGAGCTACTCTAGATAATTGCCCCCACTTTCAATATGTATCTAGATCGAGACTTAGAGTCATCCAGATCTATGTCAAAACTTGCATCGACATAACTTTTTACGACGAACCTTTTGTCACCTCCATAATCGAGAAATATTTCCTTATTCCACTAAGGATAATTTTGACCAATGTCCAGTGATCTACTCTTAGATCACTATTATACTCCCTTGCTTAACACAGTGTAGGGTATACAATAGATCTGGTACACATCATGGCATACTTTATACAACCTATGGCTGAGGTATAGGGAATGACTTTCATTCTCTTTCTATCTTCTGCCGTGGTCGGGCTTTGAGTCTTACTCAATTTCATACCTTGTAACACAGCCAAGAACTCTTTCTTTGACTGTTCCATTTTTGAGCTACTTCAAAATATTGTGAAGGTATGTACTCATTGAAAAAACTTATCAAGCGTCTTGATCTATCTCTATAGATTTTGATGCTTAATATGTAAGCAGCTTCACCGAGGTCTTTCTTTGAAAAAACTTCTTTAAAAACACTCCTTTATGCTTTGTAGAATAATTCTACACTATTTCCGATCAACAATATGTCATTCACATATACTTATCAGAAATGCTGTAGTGCTCCCACTCACTTTCTTGTAGATACAGGCTTCACCGCAAGTCTGTATAAAACTATATGCTTTGATCATACTATCAAAGTGTTTATTCCAACTCCGAGAGGCTTGCACCAGTCCATAAATGGATCGCTGGAGCTTGCACCCTTTGTTAGCTCCCTTTGGATCGACAAAACCTTCTGGTTGCATCATATACAACTCTTCTTCCAGAAATCCATTCAGGAATGCAGTTTTGACATCCATCTGCCAAATTTCATAATCATAAAATGCGGCAATTGCTAACATGATTCGGATAGACTTAAGCATCGCTACGGGTGAGAAGGTCTCATCGTAGTCAATCCCTTGAACTTGCCGAAAACCTTTTGCGACAAGTCGAGCTTTGTATACAGTAATATTACCGTCAGCGTCAGTCTTCTTCTTGAAGATCCATTTATTCTCAATTGCTTGCCGATCATCGGGCAAGTCAACCAAAGTCCATACTTTGTTCTCATACATGGATCCCATCTCAGATTTCATGGCTTCAAGCCATTTTGCGGAATCTGGGCTCACCATTGCTTCTTCATAGTTTGTAGGTTCATCATGATCTAGTAGCATGACTTCCAGAACAGGATTACCGTACCACTCTGGCGTGGATCTCACTCTGGTTGATCTACGAGGTTCAGTAGTATCTTGTTCTGAAGTTTCATGATCATCATCATTAGCTTCCTCACTAACTGGTGTAGGTGTCACTGAAACAGTTTTCTGTGATGCACTACTTTCCAATAAGGGAGCAGGTACAGTTACCTCGTCAAGTTCTACTTTCCTCCCACTCACTTCTTTCGAGAGAAACTCCTTCTCCAGAAAGTTTCCGAATTTAGCAACAAAAGTCTTGCCTTCGGATCTGTGATAGAAGGTGTATCCAATAGTTTCCTTTGGATATCCTATGAAGACACATTTCTCCGATTTGGGTTCGAGCTTATCAGGTTGAAGTTTTTTCACATAAGCATCGCAGCCCCAAACTTTCAGAAACGACAACTTTGGTTTCTTGCCAAACCACAGTTCAGATTGTGTCGTCTCAACGGACTTAGATGGTGCCCTTTTAAACGTGAATGCAGCTCTCTTTAATGCATAACCCCAAAACAATAGTGGTAGATCGGTAAGAGACATCATAGATCGCACCATATCTAATAAAGTATGGTTATGATGTTCGGACACACCATTATGCTGTGGTGTTCCAGGTGGCGTGAATAGTGAAACTATTTCACATTGTTTTAACTGAAGGCCACACTCGTAACTCAAATATTTTACCTCTGCGATCATATCGTAGAAACTTTTATTTTCTTGTTACGATGATTCTCCACTTCACTCTAAAATTTTTTCAAATATTTCAGACTTGTGTTTCATTAAGTAAATATACCCATATCTGCTCAAATCATCTGTGAAGGTCAGAAAATAATGACACCTGCCACGAGCCTTAACACTTATCGGATCTCATACATCAGTATGTATTATTTCCAATAAGTCAGTTGCTCGCTCCATAGTTCCGGAGAACGGCGTTTTAGTCATCTTGCCCATGAGGCATGGTTCGCAAGCATCAACTGATTCATAATCAAGTGATTCCAAAACCCATTAGCATGGAGTTTCTTCATGCGCTTTACACCAATATGACCTAAACGGCAGTGCCACAAATAAGTTGCACTATCATTATTAACTTTGCATCTTTTGGTTTCAATATTATGATTATGTGTATCACTATGATCGAGATCCAACAAACTATTTTCATTGGGTGTGTAACCATATAAGGTTTTATTATTGTAAACAGAACAACAATTTATTCTCTTACTTAAATGAATAACCGTATTACAATAAACATGATCAAATCATATTCATGCTCAACGCAAACACCAAATAACACTTATTCAGGTTCAACACTAATCCCAAAAGTATAGGGAGTGTGCGATGATGATCATATCAATCTTGGAACCACTTCCAACACACATCATCACTTCACCCTTAATTAGTCTCTGTTTATTCTGCAACTCCTGTTTCGAGTTACTAATCTTAGCAACTGAACTAGTATCAAATACTGAGGGGTTGCTATAAACACTAGTAAAGTACACATCAATAACATGTATATCAAATATACTTATGTTCACTTTGCCATCCTTCTTATCTGCCAATCACTTGGGGTAGTTCCGCTTCCAATGACCAGTCCCTTTGCAGTAGAAACACTTAGTCTCAGGCTTAGGACCAGACTTGAGCTTCTTCACTTGAGCAGCAACTTGCTTGCTGTTCTTCTTGAAGTTCCCCTTCTTCCCTCTGCCCTTTTCTTGAAACTAGTGGTCTTGTCTACCATCAACACTTGATGTTTTTCTCGATTTCTACCTTCGTCAATTTCCGCATTACGAAGAGCTTGGGAATCATTTCCACTATCCCTTGCATATCATAGTTCATCACGAAGTTCTACTAACTTGGTGATGGTGACTAGAGAATTCTGTCAATCACTATCTTATCTGGAAGATTAACTCCCACTTGATTCAAGCGATTGTAGTACTCAGACAATCTGAGAACATGCTCACTAGTTGAGCGATTCTCCTCCATCTTTTAGCTATAGAACTTGTTGGAGACTTCATATCTCTCAACTCGGGTATTTGCTTGAAATGTTAACTTCAACTCCTGGAACATCTCATATGTTCCATGACGTTCAAAACGTCTTTGAAGTCCTGATTCTAAGCCATTAAGCATGGTGCACTAAACTATCAAGTAGTCATCATATTGAGCTAGCCAAACGTTCATAACATCTGCATCTGCTCCTGCAATAGGTCCGTCACCTAGCGGTGCATCAAGGACATAATTCTTCTGTGCAGCAATGAGGATAAACCTCAGATCATGGATCCAATCCGCATCATTGCTACTAACATCTTTCAACACAATTTTCTCTAGGAACATATCAAAATAAACACAGGGAAGCAACAACGCGAGCTATTGATCTACAACATAATTTGCAAAATACTACCAGGACTAAGTTCATGATAAATTTAAGTTCAATTAATCATATTACTTAAGAACTCCCACTTAGATAGACATCCCTCTAATCCTCTAAGTGATTACGTGATCCAAATCAACTAAACCATGTCCGATCATCACGTGAAATGGAGTAGTTTCATTGGTGAATATTGCTATGTTGATCATATCTGCTATATGATTCACGATCCACCTTTCGGTCTCCGTGTTCCGAGGCCATATCTGTATATGCTTGGCTCGTCAAGTATAACCTGAGTATTCCGCGTGTGCAACTGTTTTGCACCCGTTGTATTTGAACGTAGAGCCTATCACACCCGATCATCACGTGGTGTCTCAGCACGAAGAACTTTCGCAATGGTGCATACTCAGGGAGAACACTTCTTGATAATTTAGTGAGAGATCATCTTATAATGCTACCGTCAATCAAAGCAAGATAAGATGCATAAAAGATAAACATCACATGCAATCAATATAAGTGATATGATATGACCATCATCATCTTGTGCTTGTGATCTCCATCTCCGAAGCACCGTCATGATCACCATCGTCACCAGCGCGACACCTTGATCTCCATCGTAGCATCGTTGTCGTCTCGCCAATCTTATGCTTCCACGACTATCGCTACCGCTTAGTGATAAAGTAAAGCATTACAGCGCGATTGCATTGCATACAATAAAGCGACAACCATATGGCTCCTGCCAGTTGCCGATAACTCGGTTACAAAACATGATCATCTCATACAATAAAATTTAGCATCATGTCTTGACCATATCACATCACAACATGCCCTGCAAAAACAAGTTAGACGTCCTCTACTTTGTTGTTGCATGTTTTACGTGGCTGCTACGGGCTTAAGCAAGAACCAATCTTACCTACGCATCAAAACCACAACGATAGTTTGTCAAGTTGGTGCTGTTTTAACCTTCGCAAGGACCGGGCATAGCCACACTCGGTTCAAATAAAGTTGGAGAAACTGTCACCCGCAAGCCACCTATGTGCAAAGCACGTCGGGAGAACCGGTCTCGCGTAAGCGTACGCGTAATGTTGGTCCGGGCCGCTTCGTCCAGCAATACCGCCGAACCAAAGTATGACATGCTGGTAAGCAGTATGACTTATATCGCCCACAACTCACTTGTGTTCTACTCGTGTATATAACATCAACATATAAAACCTAGGCTCGGATGCCACTGTTGGGTTTCGTAGTAATTTCAAAAAATTTCCTACGCGCACGCAAGATCATGGTGACGCATAGCAATGAGAGGGGGAGAGTTTGATCTACGTACCCTTGTAGATCGACAACGGAAGCATTAACTTGGTTGATGTAGTCGTACGTCTCCACGGCCCGACCGATCAAGCACCGAAACTATGGCACCTCCGAGTTCTAGCACACGTTCAGCTCGATGACGATCCCAGGACTCCGATCCAGCAAAGTGTCGGGGAAGAGTTCCGTCAGCACGACGGCGTGGTGACGATCTTGATGTACTACCGTCGCAGGGCTTTGCCTAAGCACCGCTACAATATTATCGAGGACTATGGTGGAAGGGGGCACCGCACACGGCTAAGAATATGATCACGTGGATCAACTTGTGTGTCTATGGGGTGCCCCCTGCCCCCCGTATATAAAGGAGTGGAGGAGGGGAGGGCCGGCCCTCTCTATGGCGCGCCCTAGGGGAGTCCTACTCCCACCGGGAGTAGGATTCCCCCTTTCCTAGTCCAACTAGGAGTCCTTCCATGTAGTAGGAGTAGGAGACAAGGAAGGGGAAGAGGGAAGAGAAGGAAGGAGGGGGCGCAGCCCCTCCCCCTAGTCCAATTCGGACTAGGCCTTGGGGGGGCACGCGGCCTGCCTCTCCCTCTCCCCTAAAGCCTAATAAGGCCCATATACTTCTTCTCTCGTATTCCCGTAACTCCCTAGTACTCCGAAAAATACCCGAACCACTCGGAACCTTTCCGATGTCCGAATATAGTCGTCCAATATATTGATCTTTACGTCTCGACCATTTTGAGACTCCTCGTCATGTCCCCAATCTCATATGGGACTCCGAACTCCTTCAGTACATCAAAACTCATAAACTCATAATATAACTGTCATCGAAACCTTAAGCGTGCGGACCCTACGGGTTCGAGAACAATGTAGACATGACCGAGACACGTCTCCGGTCAATAACCAATAGCGGAACCTGGATGCTTATATTGGCTCCCACATATTCTACGAAGATCTTTATCGGTCAGACCGCATAACAACATACGTTGTTCCCTTTGTCACCGGTATGTTACTTGCCCGAGATTCGATCGTCGGTATCTCAATACCTAGTTCAATCTCGTTACCGGCAAGTCTCTTTACTCATTTTGTAATACATCATCTCGCAACTAACTCATTAGTTGCAATGCTTGCAAGGCTTATGTGATGTGCATTACCGAGAGGGCCCAGAGATACCTCTCCAACAATCGGAGTGACAAATCCTAATCTCGAAATACGCCAACCCAACATGTACCTTTGGAGACACCTGTAGAGCTGCTTTATGATCACCCAGTTACGTTGTGACGTTTGGTAGCACACAAAGTGTTCCTCCAGCAAATGGGAGTTGCATAATCTCATAGTCATAGGAACATGTATAAGTCATGAAGAAAGCAATAGCAAGATATTAAACGATCGGGTGCTAAGCTAATGGAATGGGTCATGTCAATCACATCATTCTCCTAATGATGTGATCCCGTTAATCAAATAACAACTCTTTTGTTTATGTTTAGGAAACATAACCATCTTCGATTAACGAGCTAGTCAAGTAGAGGCATACTAGTGACACTCTGTTTGTCTATGTATTCACACATGTATTATGTTTCCGGTTAATACAATTCTAGCATGAATAATAAACATTTATCATGATATAAGGAAATAATTAATAACTTTATTATTGCCTCTAGGGCATATTTCCTTCATTTCCATGGCCTGCCAGATTATGCTGCTGACCCTTGGCATTGCCGTTCTTCTTACCTTTCCCTGGTTTATCCTCCTCCGACTCCGGGTCCTTGGTATTATCTGAATCGACGTATTTAACCAAAGCGGCCATGAGCGTTGACATATCATTGCAGTGACGTTTGAGTCTTCCCAACTTCTGTTTGAGTGGTAAGAAATGGCAATTGCCCTCCAATGTTAACACTGCAGTGCCTGCATTGATACGATCTGATGAATGCAAAATCGCTGAGACCTGTTTGACCCAATGGGTCGTGGGCTCCCCTTCCTCTTGGACACAAGCGGCCAGATCTACGATTGACATCGGCTGCTTACAAGTATCTTTGAAGTTCTGGATTAGCCGGTGCTTTAACTCAGCCCATGATCTAACATAATTGGTTGGTAAGCTCTTCAACCAAGTGCGAGCTATTCCTTCCAACATCATGGTGAAATATTTAGCACACACTGCCTCATCCACATCTAACATCTCCATTGCCATCTCATAGCTCTCCACCCACGCCTCTGGTTGTAAACCGGCGGTGTAATTTGGTACCTTACGAGGTCCCTTGAAATCCTTGGGCAGTCTCACATTACGCAAAGCGGGGGTAAGACACGGCACCCCTAAGGAACTGAACACCACACCTGGCTCCACTGAGGCCGTAGGGTGAACCGGAGTATGTTGTCGTGCTCCGTGTCGAGCTGCCAACTCGGCCTCCCGACGTGCGCGGCCATGGTCCACAACATCATGCGCATGAGTGCCTCCCTCGGCCGGGTTGTTTCCTCGTGGTGAATTTCGGTGACGTGCACTACTGGACACGGCCAATTCGTCCTCCACGTGTCTGCTATAGCTCTGTCTTGGTCGGGGAGTGGAATGAATCCTCTCACGACTGTGTGAATACGCCTGCTGTTGATTTAGTGCTGTTTGAAGGAGATCCCTAGCCCGACGTGCTTCCACTGCAACTGGTGACTCGCCGTCTGTTGGGAGGGCCGCTAGGCGTGAAGCGGCGGCCACAATGTTGTCCAAGGGGTTGGAATAATGCCCAGGAGGTGTTGGTACGTACAGTGGCACAATGTTGTTCTGGCGAGGCGGGTCTATCATGCGCGGTTGAACCGGCGCCCCTGTTCCTGGTGTCTCCGCCCGGTTTAGTATGGGTTGGTTATAGCTCATGCCCCTGGTGTATTGAAGACATTCTGCGGCTCATAAACCAACAGGAGACGCGATCGATACCTTCTTCTCATGACTTCCTCTGAAGCATTCTGATCCAGCCTAATCCGGTAGGCATGTGCTTCCAATTCAGCCCGCTCTATAGCCATCCTAGCATTCTCTGTGCCAGGTCCGCCTTAGCCTAGGCTATCTGATCTTTCACTTTTGCAATCTCCGCATTGTGCTGATCCCTGGCTGCTGCAACCACCTCCGCAGCCATCAATGTTGCCAAAGCGTCGAACAAATCAGACAGGACTTGGGCTGGAGGTGGCGCTGAGCTTCCTGCCCTTGCTGGTGTGGCCGTTGTTGAACCGGAGAGCATCACTGCGGCGGTAGATGAATGAGGCGCAGATTGTGTGCCGGCCATGAAGATGGTGGCCCAGTTTGGCAGATCAGGGGAATCCAGAATACTGTTGCCCTCGGATCCTCCATCAATCCGGCCGTCCTGCAACTGGTAAAGTGATTCGGTCTCTCCAGAAGACTCGTTATCAGAACAGACCACGGTCTCTCCATCGGACACTGGCCCGTCCTTGTACCTCGATCCATGGATGACACCCACGAAAACATGCCTTGCCTCGGGCTGAATCGGCAAAGAACTTGCACGCCAAGCCGTTTCGATGATGTCGGTTCAGATGTCCGGCTCAGGGGCCGGTTCGCCGATCTTGCCGATGAAGACGTGAATCCCACCAAAGGGGACCTGGTACCCGTATTCGATTGAATCGGCCTCGGGACCCCATCCTGCATTGTCGATGTAGAGCTTGCCACGACGATTCTTTGTCATTCGGCCCACAACGTATCCCTTAAGTCCATCGAAGCCACCCTTCAAGAACTCAAAACCATCGTGCGATAGCCCCACGGTCGGCGCAAACGGTCGTGGGTTTGTCACGGCAGATGTCCTTGTGAAAGGACTTAGTCGTGGAGCCATCACTACGGGTAGCTTAAAGGGGTTAAACTGGACAAGGAGACATGGGGAGTTTTATACTAGTTCGGCCCCTTCGAGGAAGCTAAAAGCCTACGTCTAGTTGTGATTGGTATTGCTAGGGTTTCGAAGGCTAGGGAGCAAATCCGCTTTGTCTGGCTCTCGAGTTGTTGTCTGTCCCTTAACCACTGCCGAGTCGTCCCTTTATATACATAGGTTGACGCCCCCGGGTTACAGAGTCCCGAAGCCGGATCATAAACATATCTAGTTCGGTCTCTATCCTTCCTATCTTACAATACAAGTTACATGACTAAGTCGGTTTACATTTACTGGCTTTAACCCGTCTTTGGGCCTTGGACCTCCATGAAGCACCATCATCCTTGCATCTTGATGGGCTTCTAATCTTCAAGGAGTCAACCGGGCTACATAAGGCCGGTTTACCTCCAGTAGTAATATCCCCAACAGAAGGTGTCTCATCATATTGATTTATGCGGGATACAAAAAAACAATAGTTTTATGTGAGGACATGCTTAATAGACAGATGTACTATGTACTAAATACAGGAAGGCATGTCACATTAACAGTTTAATGTATAAGCTAAACAGAATAGAACATGCAGTTTAACCAGATTGGAAGAATTACAATCTAGGCACCATATGCAACATGCAACCACATATCACGCTGCCAAGTTAGAGCAAGCACATGCGATGCTAGTGTAGGGGAAATGTAGTAATCAACTACAAAGCTACGTTCACTATCTTCATCTAGTCTTGTTGTTTCTTGAGAATCATGTCGGGAGGCTGACGCTGCATTCTTTAAATGAGGAGTAATCCACTTGCCTGATTGCCTCATCATAAGTGATTGCTGAGGGATACACAAGAACATTAGTTTGATGGAAGAACATGGTTAATACACAGATGTACTAGTATGTACCAAAAACAGAAGGCATGTCATATTCAAAGGTATAATGTGTAAGCTAAGCAGGTGCAATTTAACCAAATTGGAAGCAATACAAGTTAGACATCTGGCTGGAGTGGTGAGCATGATCATCTAGGACCTGAGAGCCTGGTGGGAGGCGGGTTGCTTCGCCACCATCGCGGCTTTTTAGTTGGCTTCCAGGTGATGCCTCTCTTTGCTGGGCTTGTCACTGGCTCGTCTAGTGCCCTGACTAGCTATTTGTCTTCTGGTGCTCATGGGATGGTGGTTCATGTAAAAAATATCTTTCCTTATCTTAATAAAGACTAACTTCGGCCTTTCGAATACAATCTAGACACCATATGGAACATGCAACCACATATGACACCGCGAAGTTAAAGCAAGTACCTGGGATGGTGGTTCATTGCGAGCGAGGTCATCAACTCCAGAGCTATGTTTATCGTCTCCATCTGCTGACACTGCACCTATTATAAGGCTGAAACGTGTCTGGCCTATCCGCGTACGATGCTGGAGCCACTTCTCTCTTTTCTTTTTTGCTTCTCTCATAGCAGCAGAGTCTGAAATACCCTTGCATAAAAACACAATAGCAAGAGTATGGGTGAAGTGTGTGCAGAACTAGTGCACTGTAAAAGTAGCAGATAGCAGGTGGCTGAAAAATAAATGACAGGAGACATATGATAGCTCTACAACATTGCATGGCAAACAAAATTAGATTCTACTCCGTATGATTTTGTAATATATGAGCATAGAAAATGCATGTACTCCTCCAGCATACCACCACATGTGGTCATATCAAGATAACAGTCGACTGAAAATAAATAGGTCAGTCGAATTTTTTAATGAACCATCCGATCTACAAGGAACGGGCAGATGGCCTTCGTCTACCTCCCGCCAGTCATTGTTGATGATCTTTCTTGAACCGCCAGCGACCACCGGCCCAGACCCCTGCCTCCGCTGCCCCGCCCTTCCCTCGACCTCACACCACCACCGTGCTTGGCAGCGCCCCAAGGCCATCCCTTTAATCCTGACCGACCTCCAGATCGGGCGCCAGTAGCTCTAGGCCCCACACGCCCCTAAGATAAACACTGAGGCGCTGCTTCCCCGGCATAATAGGCGGACTAGCGTCTGTTACGCTGGGGAGTGCTTCATTTAAGCGGGAATCAACTGACCAGGAATTGAAATTCAGGGGGGCAACAGACCTCTAGCTAAGGTGAAATAGTATATCAGGAGAAACCTTGTGCATCGCGAGTTACTAGGAACATCTAGTATCAAGAAGAAGCGGTCAACTAGTGTCTTCTGTGGTTTGAATACCATGCAAGTAGACACATAAGATTTGCACGAATAAGGGAAGAGGAGTACCATTTTCGGTTACCGGTGTGGCCGCCTCCACATGTCGTGCCGATTTCTTCTTTTTGCTGGGGAAACCAATGTTCTGGAGGAGGGTGCAGGCTTGGACGAACCCTTGGCCCAATTGTTGACTGTGTTGCCGTATGTCGGTGGAAGGGAAGCAGATCCGAGGCGGCGAAGGACGGCGTAGCAGGAACAACTCCGGTGCGGTGGTGGGTGGCGAAGTTGGAGCGGCAGCGGTGAGGTGCAGTACGGCGTAGTTGAACTGGCTCGGGACGGACGACTTGGCCTTGGCTTCAACTACTAGTCGTGGAGGGTATTGCGGTTGAGGTTGCGGTGGACGACAACGTCGGGGTATCGGCTCCGGCGTGATGGAGGAGGGCGGCGGTTGATGGGTGGAATGGGGTGGTGGAAGGAAGACGCCGGGGTTTCGCGGCTGGTGGAGAGGTATTTTTTGCGCCCAGAGAGTACGAA